>NC_141696.1:535348859-535581836 GCF_964263255.1 Lissotriton vulgaris
AAGGACCAGCCAGGAAAACGATTCAAAATCATAACAACAGTTCACTAGGCTGACACCAAAGGACATTTCAGCCCCATCTAAGGGATAATATGAGGAATTCTCCTCCTTTTCTGTCAACAAGACTGAAACATAATTGTATTTTCCCTAACACTCCTACCTATGATCTGTCTCTTGAACCCGTACTACCCAAATCCAAATTTTACTGCAAACACAGAGGCGGACCAGACTAGGAGAGGACCAGACTGGGAGAGGAGTTGGCCTAACGGCTAGGGTGATCAACCTTGAATCTGGGGAACCGGGTTCGAGTCTCGGCAATGACGCTGAACATCCTGCGATTCTGGGCAAATCACTTAATCTCCTGGTGCGTAACAAAAATGAATGTGTCCTCATGTAACGCAACTGGTGCTATGTACAGCACTCTGATGCCAGGTCAAGTTTGCGCTATATAAAACTCTAAAAAAAAAAATCATAAAAAGGATTCTCCTCTTACTTTTGGGATGTGTGCTCTTATCATATTGCTCTTCCTGGTATTCCTCCACACCGATAGCAGGCCAACATTGGTGCAACTCCCGTACAACTAGAGGCCATCCAAAAGAAGTGAGAAGATAAGGTACTACGCTGTCGTGACCCGACAGATTGGATGACAGGACTGGAGGACACTAGGACCCTGTGGGTCATGAGGGAGGTGACCAGGTCACCGGACACCACATCCGGTTAGGGACAGGAAGGAAAGTAGATTGACCAGGACGGGCAGCAGGACAGACGTGTATGTGATCAGCTCCAAGAAGAAGTAATAAACAAAGCATTTTGTAACTAACCTGTGTCCTGAGTCTGTTACGCTACCTGACGCCCACCATAGAGAACACGACATACGCTCATTGCGTTGAGATGGGTATGCAAAAAATAATCAACTCGTTCTTTAAAAGTTGCAAAGAAACTCAAAAACAAGCTGATAAGAGGACCTGAACCATATTGCACCGTGAGCAACAAACAACATCCATAGCTCCAAAGGATGTTGATGACTAAAAGAAGAATTTGGAAGAACAACAATCCAAACTGATGCTGTCACGAAACACAAACAAATGCAAACCACAGGTAATGGGTCAAAGAAAAACAAGATGCACGACGTCACACCACCAGGGTCAGACTCATCCCGAACACCCCTCCCCTGGCTCCAAATGTAGTTTCTAGTTTAGACACATGTAAAAGGCATCACAAAAGGTGGGCATTGGTGAAGACCTGATCTAAGAGTGACTAATCTGAATAAAACATATATACGCAGCTTTTTCCTAGCTTAACAACACTTCTCTCTTTTGGAGAATGGCCTTTTCTGTTCTTTGATCATTGCTGTTGTGCATTGAGCAGGCATGTGTGCACATACTGTAGCATTCCACATAAAAAGCGCATGCGCATTTGCCTGAGGGTTCTGTGAGAACGTTAAACAGTTTGCAAAACATAAATGAAAATCTACTGCCATAAAAACGTATGCAACCGGTTCCTTATCTCAAATGATAGTAATTTTCAGTTGTGGAGCTTTAAATACACAGGCACAATTAATCTAGGATTTAACCACACTCATATCTATCCCATTAGGCTTCCTTTTCTGTTTGCTCTTGTTCAAGTGGCTTGCGTTTCCACTCGGGCATCCATAAAAGTGAAGCTCAGATAATGCGGCTCTTCGATGAGACTTGTGTGTCATATGATCAGGGATTAATATGTTATGACACTGCAACTCAAGCGACAAGTGACTGCCACAACCTGCAAAACACTAAAAAGAAATTTGACGAAAGCCAGCAATGCTAACAAGTTGGTATTGAAATGTTTTTTTGCGGGAGGGCACAGGTGGAGACTGAGCTAAAGAGTGAAGATCTGTCTTCATCTTTTGTAAAGTTTTCCTACATCAACGTACATCATTTTAAAGACTAATCAGATAGAAGACCTAAGAAGACATTACAAAACATTTGCAGCTAATGCCCTGGTCTTGTTTACTTCTATGTTAGTTCTACAATACAGGAGTATTACAAGAGTGAGTCACACCAACATCTTTGTTAGTTGGGCCGGAGGGGTTTCTGAGGGTATTCTAGAGAACCGACATGAGTCGCATAGGATTACGCTCTGAAAAAACAGGACTGGCCTGTTTTCATTACAAGCCCTCATTTGGTAGCAATCCAGATCTCAAATACATTTTGTAAATCTCACTTGATTTGTGCCAGGGTGCAAGGGGCCTGTGTTGCAGGCAGAAGTGTTCTTGCGCAAGAAGGGAAATCTTCCTGTACAAAAACAATCCTTGGAGGCTTTTTCCACTTTTTAAGTGTGCTGTAGAATAAAGATATTTCTCCTTGTTGCCCCTCCTTGGGGAAGGTATAGTATTTTGATGCATTCCCATGTAAATGTGGGTATGTACCAAAATCCATTGATGGATGAATGGGAACACCCACACTCCACCCATGTAATGCCTTACCTGCAGGGAGTAATGCAAGGCTGGACTTGTGCTGCCTTGCGTTACTCCAGATTTACCAGCACCGCAGGGCCACACAGGGTGGCCTTGTGTTGCTTGGTAAACCTGACTTAAGTAGAGCAATGCCCGTATGACACCATGCATGATGCAAAGGCAAAGCAATACAAGGGAAAATTTGAACCCCAATTCATCTCTCGTGCCTGTATGACTTACATTACCCAAGGGTCTTGTGGTTTAGAGCTCTGCATGTTAAGGATCTCTTGCTCACCATAGTTGGCAGTTTTAGGTTTGACATGGAGGGCACATGTGCCATTCATTGCCATTCATGGCAACCATAGTGCATTCTATACTTGCATCACGGGCCTCAGATCAGTTTCCTTTAGTCCTTCACTTCTTTTAATCCAGAAACTTCGGCCATTGGCATGAGGCATTTTTAGTCATAACTTGGTTCAGCCCACAGGACTCATGGTTTTTTCTAATTACAGTTTTGCGTATCCTTCTGACTCTAATGGATTGGGAGAGGTAACCTCTAACTTTTCAAATTGGTCAGTGAGCAGTCTCTTAAACTGGTGAGCAAGTGCTAACAAAAGCATCTGGAAATGGATACTACAGAAAAAAGTGACACTTTTTTTTTACTGTACTATACATTTTTCAGATGCTTTTGTCTGCAACTGCTATCCAGTGCTACTGGGCAAACAAACATTGGGAAACTTAATACGTTGAAGTTTGCATAGTTTGCAAACACCCAATAAATATGGTATACAAGTGTCGGTCCTACTGCCTTTTAGAATGCTTTTTATTGAAGTTAGTGTAAATTTAAATGTACAAGGTATGGAATTCTTAGACACTTTGTGCAACTGAAAATTCCATAAATTCCAGCTGTGTCAGACAAATAATTACCCCTCACCCCTGTGCCTTCAGGTCCTGAGGTATGATGCAACAACTCCATTCACTTCTTAGGACCATAAAGAAAGCCATATGTGGAGCTGCTCATTTTCCCCAATAGTTCAAGTCGATGTACATAAACATATAAACTGCTTTACCCAGGGCAAAAACATTCACTTTGAAATAAATTATGAGTCCTTCCAAACCATTAAAAGCACACCATACAAAACAGTAACACAACACCTGCTGCAGCCTGGAAACAATGCAGGAAAGAGCAATGAGTTTCAGCTGCTCTCTTTCAGGAGTCTGGTCTTGTACTATGCACCTGCGCATACTGATGCACTCTGTCCACCAGGATGTGGACAATGTGAGCTCAGCATTCATGAAATTTGAGCTCAACCAACAATGTTTGTCCTTTAAAGCCCTGCTATGCCGACATTCCAGCAACAAGTACATTACCAGTACCAGACACCAGTCTACACATCTTGTAAGATGTGCAGCATCCTCAGAGTCGGGCACCTCTTGTTTATGGGGCCGATAATCTATGCAGCCTGCACTGGTCATGTTCATAAAACACAATTTGAGGTAAGAATGTTTGACAGTTGTCTAGAGGGGTGGAAAAGACCATTAAAGTCTTGTCACAGCGGCTTTTGACCAGAACTCCTCAGCCCAGCCAATGCATGCAAAGCAAATAAACAAACAAGTAAAATCTAAGGAATCTATAGGAGACTCCCTCCTTTTGGGTATCTTTTCTTAGATTTTGGATTGGATGGTCTTGCAGGATAGCAGAGCATAGTTCGTTTTTTTTGCAGTTGTACATAGCGCAAACTTGACCCCGCTTTACATGAAAACCCGTTGCACTACAGACACATTCATTTCTAGGCACGTGAAGATTAAGTGATTGTCCAGAATCACAGGATATTTGAGCTTCCGCCAGACTCGAACATAGTTCCCTAGCTTCAAAGTCCGCTGCTTTGGCCATTGAGCTGCATCCTCTCCAGGTGGGGTTATATTAGTGTCATGCAATTTTGGTTATCCCTTATTGGTTTGTAGAAGTGTTCTGGACACCAGGGTTTGGGATAGATAGTTGGTCAAGTAATTATGGCCGGGATGCCCGTCACCCCCTCCCAACACAATCCCCAAGGATGGGAAGTCGGACGCAGGCTTGAACTTTTGGAAGGCGGGAGGGAGTCACCCTCCCGGCCGTATTTATTAAAATATGAAACAAAATTTAAAACGTTAAATAAAAGTTTCATAATCATGTACAATTTTACATTTATTACATTTCGATGAAGACATGTTCTTTGGCAAACCTTAACAGATCTCTAATACAAAGGTTTCCTAGCCGAGTCTAACATCCTGCAAATGCATACATTCTAAATTAAAATTGTACATCCTAGCATTAAGGGCCAACGGCAAGGTCTTAACCGGTGTCAGATCCCCACTACCAAAACTCTCGCCCTCACGGTGTGAGTGGCGCATGCGCAGAGGACTCTACCCTCATTGCCAACTGTAATTTCCCTTGTTGTGGTGGGGGCCCCCTTTCCACTCGACGCCATCTTAAAGGTCGTCCGAGTTCCCGTATGAGGTATCTGTAGGAAGGACAGCGTGGACTCCCCCCCCATCCCCACACTCTCTATCCGCCGTCGCGGATATCCGGCCCCCGGGAAATTAGTAGGAGGGGCATATAGCCACCTCCTCCCCTGGGAGGGGCCTATGGCCGTCTCCCCTTAGGCGACCCATCCTTAGTGGGTGCCGCCTCCCCGTGGGAGGGGCAATGGCCGCCTCCCCCCGGGCGCTCCCATCCATTCTGGGTGGCGCCCCCCTCTAGGGACCTTGAAATTACTGCTCACCGATCATGACCTTACCGCCCGACCAAAAATAAATACGACAGTTGTTACCTACTAAGGAAGGAAAATTCAGCATGCCTAATTGTATCAAGACTGTTTACTCCTAAAAAGAAAAAACAGTATCCTACAGACAGAATTCACATCCTCAACCTAAACATTCCTTTACTTTTCTACAAAGGAAAAAAGGGCCTAACTCAGCAACTTTATTACAAAACAAACATTGCCATAAGGGGCTGGTGGGTCAAAATTGCTGCTTGTTCCGTCGAGGGCTCACGAGCAACGGGTGGGTGCAGCCTTCAGAGCACAGGAACAAGAGGACGCTTCTTCGGATTCCCGCTCTATTTATTCTTCTGCGGGAGGGCATGTACCCTCCTCCGGTACGCCTACTGGGCGTGCTCATCGGTGTAGGTGTCTAGGACAACCCGTCCTGGGCGGGAAAAGGTGCGCCCCGGCTACGCCGCTTCGGGCATACCAGCCGAGACATGCCCCCTGCCCAAAACGGTTTCCCGGGAGGATCGGGACACCCAACCATACGTTCGGGGGGACCGAGTGGTCGCCCCTTTCCATATGGCCTGGATGCCCGTCACCCCCTCCCAACACAATCCCCAAGGATGGGAAGTCGGAGGCAGGCTTGAACTTTTGGAAGGCGGGAGGGAGTCACCCTCCCGGCCGTATTTATTAAAATATGAAACAAAATTTAAAACGTTAAATAAAAGTTTCATAATCATGTACAATTTTACATTTATTACATTTCGATGAAGACATGTTCTTTGGCTAACCTTAACAGATCTCTAATACAAAGGTTTCCTAGCCGAGTCTAACATCCTGCAAATGCATACATTCTAAATTAAAATTGTACATCCTAGCATTAAGGGCCAACGGCAAGGTCTTAACTGGTGTCAGATCCCCACTACCAAAACTCTCGCCCTCACGGTGTGAGTGGCGCATGCGCAGAGGACTCTACCCTCATTGCCACCTGTAATTTCCCTTGTCGTGGTGGGGGCCCCCTTTCCACTAGACGCCATCTTAAAGGTCGTCCGAGTTCCCGTGTGAGGTATCTGTAGGAAGGACAGCGTGGACTCCCCCCCCATCCCCACACTCTCTATCCGCCGTCGCGGATATCCGGCCCCCGGGAAATTAG
The DNA here is from genome assembly GCF_964263255.1 of Lissotriton vulgaris. Taxonomy (NCBI): domain Eukaryota; kingdom Metazoa; phylum Chordata; class Amphibia; order Caudata; family Salamandridae; genus Lissotriton; species Lissotriton vulgaris. The sequence continues at coordinate 535,355,194 of NC_141696.1, forward strand.
TAGGAGGGGCATATAGCCGCCTCCTCCCCTGGGAGGGGCCTATGGCCGTCTCCCCTTAGGCGACCCATCCTTAGTGGGTGCCGCCTCTCCGTGGGAGGGGCCAATGGCCGCCTCCCCCCGGGCGCTCCCATCCATTCTGGGTGGCGCCCCCCTCTAGGGACCTTGAAATTACTGCTCACCGATCATGATCTTACCGCCACAGGCCGGATAGTTGACCGACTATCCGGCCCGCCCAACTCCTCCTAAAGGTCATGCTTCCTCAAACCCCTTAGCCATGCTATGAAGTCTCCTATGAGTAAATCATTCCCCTCCTGGGACAGGTGAACCCCATCATTCAGATACATGTGATCACCCCGAATACACCCATGAGGAATGCTATGCAATTGCGCAGAGCGAAACAATCTACCAATTTTATTGTTTACCCTCTTCACCAAATGGTTCAGTGCTGACACCGAAAGGCCCCCCCGCCATACCTTCCTGGGAATCATGTGGGACCAGGCAATCGTGCACCCCGGGATTCTTTTCGCCAACCAGCTAACAGCAGACAAAACTTGTTCAAACAACACTCGTCTACCCAGTGCCACCAAGTCATTGCCCCCCAGGTGTACTATGACTAGAGATGGCGGTGACCTTTGCCGCCCTAAGAGACCCTCAACAAATGACTCGAATTGGTCAAAACAGAGCCCGTCCTTCCCATGGAAGGCAACTCTGTACCCGTATTCCCCAGCTGCGCGAGTCGCGTCACCTGCTTTGAATACGTCCCCGGCGCGCCTCACGTATGAGTGGCCCACGACCCATACCACTCTCTCTCTAGACGGTGATCCATGACCGCTGGTCTCCTGGTACTGGGTCGACCGCAAATTCCGCCCCGCGTGACAGGCTCGCGAAACTGTAATTAAAACAAAAGACAAGAAGCGTGAGTGCATGTCAATTGATCTTTACAACATGTGCAATCGCACATACCTTTTGAAGCAATTCGAGGACCATCGCCCCAACTATTTCACTTCCTCCGCAATCTGACCCCTGGCTGTCGCTTCAGTAGCAGCCCCTATCCTAAAGGAATGGGTCCCAAAATCACACGGGTCCATGCCCGCCGCAGCGATTGTCAGTGCTAGCACCCTCTGGAACTGAAAGCTCATCAGGGGGGCCATCCTTGTGCCTCAGCAAACTCCCCCCCATGTAGCCGCCCTCAGTGCCAAGTATTCCTCTATACACATTATCGGGCACGTGGGGGACCCTCGCGCGCGCTGCACAACAACACTATTTCCCATAGCCCCTTGGTCGGTCTTGGACCTGGCTATCGTGACCACCATCGAATCACCCCGAATTTGGACGTGATCCCTGCACAAACCTCCCTCAACGTCTTTCTTATTCCTTGCAACCAGTTCGCTCACACGCATAGCCCCGTGGAAAGCTAATGCGAAAGCTGCCCAGAACAGAACTGCTTCGAATTGGGAGGAGCATGTCTCGTCTAGTTTCGCTATGAGTAGGGACAGCCTATGTAAGCCAATCGGGCGCCTTTCATCTTGCTTGCGACCCTCGAGACGCTGCCAGCCGCGAAGGACTTTCTTCACCAAAAAGGAACCCGTTGGGTCTTCTATGCCATGCACCTGCGCCATGAATGAAAAGGCCGCCCTGTGCCTATTGGCCGTTGCCGCTGATCGGCCCTCCCTGTGCAGTGCTACCAGAAACCCCAGGAAGGATTCCTCCCGACCCCAGCTCTGATCCCCTGCCGGACCCAAAAATGTGCAATAGGAATGAAACGCTCCTTCATATGCCTTCCTTGTCCTGGGGGCTAAGCTTGCTGCCACGATGTCTTGTAATCCGGGGCACCGATTAGCCAAAGTGCTTCGGGGAATGGTGCCGCCACTAGGTCCGCTGTAGGTAGATAACCCCTGAACGCCTGCATATGTGAACGAGAGAGTGCATCAGCCGCATGATTCAGTACACCCGGCACATGTTTCGCCCTGAACTGTACATTCAGTCTCATGCAAAGCAGCACAACCTCCTTCAACAATCTCAAGATCCATTTGCAGCGTGCTGCTTGTTGGTTAATGCATTCGACAACAGTCATATTATCAGACCAAAACACCACTGAACGGTCTCTGAAATCGTCTGGCCATGCCATCAGAGCAACCAAAATGGGGAATAGCTCCAGGAACCCAATGTTACTTGTGAGACCGCTGGAGTGCCACCACGCCGGCCATGTTTGCGCCGACCATCGATTACCAAAAATGGCGCCAAATCCCACGCTCCCCGCCGAGTCAGTCCACAGACCTAGCTCACCTGAAGACGCTGGCGGCTTGTTCCACACTACTCGACCGTTGAAGTCCGCCACAAATGCCAACCAAATGCGCATATCCTGGCGAACCTCTGCAGACAGTCTCGTACGGTGGTGTCCTTCTTTGAGACCAACCATAGCTTGTGCAATAGAGCGTGAGAAGGGGCGGGCCATTGGTATCACTCTCAAGGCAAAGTTAAGCTGACCCACTGCTTGCTGCAACTGGTGTAGGGTCACTTTCTCCTTACCAAGGCATAGCTCCAAGGAAGCCCTAAATTTGGCCACCTTTCCCAATGGCAAACGGAAACATCCCTCCACAGAATCGAGTTCAATTCCTAGAAACTCCAGTGAAGTAGATGGTCCAACCGTCTTACCTGGTGCCAATGGGACTCCAAACTCCCTCATGAGGATGCAGAAGTCGTGCAGCGCCTGCGCACATTTCGTATCGCCGGCTGCTCCCAAAAACAGGAAGTCATCGAGATAATGTATAACATGCCTATGCCCTGTGGCCTCGGTGAATGCCCACTCTAAAAAACAACTGAACATTTCGAAATAGGCACAAGAAATGGAGCAACCCATAGGCATGCATTTATCCATGTAATAACTCCCTTGGAATGCAAAACCCAGCAAACGCTGATCCTGCGGGTGTACCGGGAGCAACCGGAACGCTGACTCGATATCTGATTTCGCCATCAGCGCCCCGGGGCCCAGGCGATTCAGCATGGCCACGGCCTCATCGAACGATGCGTACCGCACCAAACATACTTCTGGGTCAATGGCCTCGTTCACTGAGGAACCCCTTGGAGCAGACAGGTTATGAATAAGTCTAAACTCCCCTGGGTCTTTCTTCGGGACAACCCCTAACGGGGGACAGATGAAATCCGCCACTGGTGGGCGATTAAAAGGCCCTGCCACTCGCCCTAAGCTGACTTCCTTTGCAATTTTTCTCTCTACCACACTTGGATTATGTTGCACCGATAGCTGGTTTTTACAAAGGAGTTCCCTCGAAAATCCCCCGCCGGGATGTGGAAGCCGTGCAAGAATCCCTTCCTCAACACCCCAGCGGAGACATGATCAGGGTATTTGTTTAACCAAGGAGTCATAGCGATGAGATCAACGGGTGTGGGCAATTGGTCACAACATTCTACCTTACTCCTGCTTGGACCCTCCCTTTCCTCCCGCTCCGCTATTTTTTGATCTACATGAACTCTCCGGGTGTGAGGAATTCCCACAGCCCGCACAAACATGCTTGAACCTACATGTTCCTTGCGGTCTGTTACAGTTGCCTCGATTGAAGCCCCAACAGACCCCCCGCTTGCCGCCATTCCCGCCGGTTTTCGGCTGGTGATCGATACCGGCGCCTGCCCGAAAGGGCACCACAGGCTTTTGGCGGTAGGCCCCCGACCCACTCCCGCCCGGCGAGGATGTACCTGCCGCCCCCGGCAGAAGCTGCTTATGCCATGAGACCGAGTCGAGGCAGTCCCATGTCAGAGAGGCATCATATTCTTTCGCTTTTCTGAATTTCATGTCATAACCTTTCCATTCCTCTCCCTCATACATTGCATAAAAATCCATAATACGAGTTTGATAGCAAGACAGTTCAGTTAACACTTCGGGTTTACGTTCCCCCATAACTGCAGTAAAGATTGCAAAGGCCTTTGCCCAATTCGTTATCGTTTCATCAACCCTGAATTCCGCCATCTTGGCGCGCCACACGCTCGGGTGCCACAAATCTTTCTGGGTTTTAGCATATTCCATCTCGCGATGGTCAGTTATTAACGAAAACATATTGACATACTTGTCTCCCCATATTAACTCTTTTGTGGCCATAGGGATGTGCTGTGCCACCCTCTCCCGCCTTGAGGGTAATGAGCCCTCCCCCGCCACTGGCAAAGCGAGCTTACCCGGTTCGGTCGTTGTTCCCGCCGTTTTCTCGAGACCAACTGCCGGTCCTACCGGTGTCACCTGTGGGGAAACAAGAGGATGATTCGCCTTTGCGGCATCTCTCGACTGCCGCAATTGCTCGATTAGTAGCTTGGCCTCTTCGGCTGTGTCTCCGGGCGCCTTGGCCCCCCCTGCCTTTTTATTGAGCCATGCGGCCAAGTGGGTGGCCAATTCAGGAGGCATATCTTCATCATTAGCGGGGGTAATCACTACCGGGATCGGTTGACCCGCGTCTGGAATTGGTACCGGGTTGTCTGCCGGTGTGACAGGGGTGGCCGGGGGTACCTCTGGGACCGGAACCTCCCCTGACACCGCCCTCCTCTTGACCCGCTTCCCTCTACCCTCGGGGACGACTCCCGGCAAGGCCAGGCCTATTACCTTCTTAGGGTTACCAGGATTGCTCAGCGCAGCCAGTTGTTGTTTGACCTCCGCCAAACCTCAACCGATCGATGGGACTTGACCGAGTTTCCGCTCCATGCCAGCCATCCGGTTCACCAACATGCGTAGCACCTTATCCGTCTCGGAACCCTTTCCTGCTTTCTTGCCAGCCATGGTTTCGATTATCCGCTCCTAGACGATCAACACGGTCCTGGACTCTTCGCCTTCGAGTAACTGAAAGAAAAACACAAGAATTACAAGTTTTCAAAATTACTGCTTGTTCCGTCGAGGGCTCACGAGCAACGGGTGGGTGCAGCCTTCAGAGCACAGGAACAAGAGGACGCTTCTTCGGATTCCCGCTCTATTTATTCTTCTGCGGGAGGGCGTGTACCCTCCTCCGGTACGCCTACTGGGCGTGGTCATCAGTGTAGGTGTCTAGGACAACCCCTCCTGGGCGGGAAAAGGCACGCCCCGGCTACGCCGCTTCGGGCATACCAGCCGAGACACGCCCCCCGCCCAAAACGGTTTCCCGGGAGGATCGGGGCACCCAACCATACGTTCGGGGGGACCGAGTGGTCGCCCCTTTCCAATTTTATGCCCCAGATGTAGGTGCCAGGCCTCACAGGAGAATAGTAAAACTGCTTCTAGAGTGTCATTGAGTGCCATCCTTTGGGTGACTGGGTATTAGTTCGATATGTAATGGTGTTGAAAAAACAATGTGAGGTTCCATATTAATATTACTGAAAACCTCAAACAAAAGAAGAGGAAAACGGAACAAGAGAAGTTCCTACTGTGAAGTACAATCACAAGATGAAGGCGTAACATCATCTACTAGGAACGTAGGCGGTGTGTGTTTTTTTTTAGTTTGATCACTTAGTTACTTGCTTAACAGATACTGTGTTACTGTTTTAGATGCTGTAACCACAACTGTACACACCTCTACTGATAGATAAGTTAATCTCATTAAATCGCAGTCTACACACAATAGCATCTGACATTTGACAAGTTTTCCTTCAGTACTTATGTACTTTAGTGGCAGGCGGCCAATGAGGCCTGCTTTCTGTACTCTCAGCTCTTGACCCCTCAAGCTGCAGCGAGGTAGAAGGGATTGTTTCAGTCCTTTCTCAATCCAGCCTCTGGTCCTACCACAGCTTTTACAGTATGCAGCCAGTAGACCTAAAAGCAATTGAGGATTAATGTACTCCACAATGGCAAAAGCAAACTTCTTTGGATGCAATATATTTTCATATTCCATTACGAATACAAATGGGTACTAACTAAAAGGAGCAAAACAATTGCTTTGTTTGAAGAACAATCAAATGACGCCCTGCCTTGACTGGGTATGAACATAGGAGTGCACCCCAATTGGGAATCATCGTTATTTGTAGGTGTTTTACTACTAGTTGCGGAAGGTAATAAAGTATAGCAGGCAAACTTTAATCCCTGTTCCAAAAAGGGCACTAGTTGCTCTCACTTGGCAAACAAATGAAAAGAAGCTTAAGTCTTGTCTTCAATAAGTTGCTGCCCTCAGAGGGCCAGGAAAATAGGAGACAAACTGCCTGCAAGTCATTCTACGACCTCAAGCAGAGAGTCTCCACGCAATAGGTAAAAGACAAATAATGTCCATTCAGATTCCTCAACAAGTTTCGAACATTGATATGTGGCTTTGCTACTGCTGAAGGAATGTGGTTTGTCATGCTTCGCCTTAGGCTATCGCTGTGCCTCCTTGTAAGTTCTAATTCACAAAAAGCCAACAGGGGCCACAAGTGTATCCAACAGAAAATCTCACAATATGTCCACCCAGTTATTTCTTCAAGTAGGCTTTCAGTGCAACCACCCTAGCAGAATACCACCAAAGGAGCAGGGAGGTGTACCATGCTGGGACCCAAACTCTGGAACCAGCTCACTCTTACTCCCCAGACTGAACCTGGACGGATAGCAAGCACCTTTAAAACCCCATCTCGTCCATGTATGAAGTCATGGGCAGGCATGGCGCTTAAAGCCTAGCGCAAAGAGACGGCTTCTTCTGCCATATGTCCCGTAATATTCACTCAGAAAGCACCAAAGCATAATAAAATGGGCTTCAGTTCTGAATTCTGAGGCAATAGAAGACCTTGGAGAACAAACAGGAATGAGATTATACCAAGTTTTTTCTAAAAAGAATGTGGCGAAAGACGTGCATATTTAGCAAAACTTGCTTTTAAACCTGCTGCTCAATTATGTGAGTGCTGTTTTCGTGTCAGAAAAAAGCATATTGTGAGACAGACGTAGAGAATGCATACATAATTAGGAATATTCTACATAAGTGCACATATAATAAATGGGAGCATACAATTACTGTGTAAAAGCTCGTCTCGAATTCCAATTTGAAAGTTGAGGAACTGTTGGCTTGGGGGGGCACATGTTCCAGCTTTCAAAAAATCGAAGGCAGTAAGAAAGTGGCTCGGTATATACTGCACCAAAGTAAGGTGCAGTGTGAACAGAGTCCAAAGTCCCCAGAGGTATGGCAGAGGCTAAAGTTAGATATAACCTTACTCTCTAAAGTGGTAGCTTAGTCGCGCAGTAAAGCAGTATCAGAGGACAGTTTAAATCATTTGTTGTACACACTCAGTCAGCAAATGGCCTCACACACTCAAGAACTGAACTCTAGGCCAATTGTTTTGTATATAAAAATATATTGTTGTTTATTTTAGAACCACAAGTAGGTATCATAAACACTTTCTCAGAATGAGATGTTGCAATTGAATACTTTCAAATAGCAATAGACTATAGAATGCAATCGATACAGTTGTTGCACTATACAACACACGTTATACACAATATAACATTGAACTCAATGGGAAGTTTTAAGTAAATGCAATAAAATCACTTTACAAATGTTTTTCTTTCTCAGGGCTGGATCCTGGATTCAGCCCTGGTGCATTTTCTGTAAACAGTTAAAAGAAATAATTTTTGTTACACGGGCGAGTTTTAAGGAATACTGGTATAATTTGAAAATCGCCACTTAGAAGAACTTCTGTCAAAAACCAGGCAATGTTATCCTATGGGAGGTCATCAGGTTATCGGAAAATCACGGTTGTAATTACTTTTGAGGGTCAGTGCTGGGCACAAAGATCCAGCACTAGGGTCTCTCCTGATAGCAGGTGGGTAATTCCGTTTTCGTTGATCGGATGATTTTTAAGGAATATTTCAAAGTTGCAAAACTCAACTCTTAGAAGAAATTCTGAGTGAAACTCAGCCAATGTTACCCTATGAAGAAAATCAAGGTATCGGTCTTTGGGTAAGTACTTGGCTGGCAGAGTTCAGGTTCTGGGGGTAGACTCTGGGATCTCCCAGGGTCAAGTAAGTACAGTTGTTACACCCTCAGTGGCACAGGGGCAGCTGGGTGCAGAGTAAGTAGGCTCAATGTTATCCTATGGAGGATAGGGGGCCTTTGGTTGTTGGCTGCTAGCAGGTAGGCCACGCGGCTGTGGGAGCCGAGCTCCTGGTCACTTACACAGGGCAAGTAGGGAAGTAAAATAGGACAGATGCTGCACTTCCAGTGGCACTCGGGCGGCTGGGTGCAGGGTGCTTTTGGGCCATCGGGCGCCCAATGTATTTCAATGGGAAAGCTGGAAGTTGAACAAAGTCTGCAAGTTCGGGGATGGAGATTCTTCAGGTGTGACACCACTTCTAGAGGTAAGTTGGGAAGCTGTAGGTTAGGTAGCCACCCAGGAGTTGGGTACAGGGGGCCGTGGGGTGCCGGGTGCAGGGGTGTCATGGGTGTCGGGAAATCTTACCCTCAGCTGGTCGCAGTTGGAGGGGTCCCTTGTTGTGAGGCTGCAGGCATCGTCAGGAGCATCAAGGAGGGTCCTTGGGTGCTTGATTCTGGGTCACAATCGCCAGGGGGATGTCCTTGTGGTCTTTGTCCACTCAGGCACGGGCCTGGCTTGGTGGGTGCAGAGTGTGCTGGATTTGCGGTTCCTGGCTGGCACCAGGGGTTGTTGCAGCCGAGCAGAACTACTGCTTGTGAGAGTCCCAGTCTTTAGATGAGTAAGGCAGTCAGGTCCTCCGGGGTTTTCGAGGTTGCTGACCACAGGAGTCGCTCGGGTTTAACAAGAGCAGGTTCAAAGATCGACAGGCCTGTAGGGCTGGGGCCAAGTCAGTTGGTGTTATCCTCTTGTTAGCAGCTGCAGGTCTTTTTTCTTCTTGTTCTTTTTCTAATTTCAAAATCAGGATCTGAGGAAGGAAGGTTCAGGGTGCCCCTAAATACTAAACTTAGGGGTGTTACAGGTAGGGCAAGGGCAGGGACCAATGGGTCCCTGTCCTGGGGTGAGTACACCCCCTATCCTGCCACTCTCCAGTGGGAGGGGGCAGGAGTCTAGCTCCGATTGGGTAGGGCTCCCTATTCTCAAAATGGCGAGAGCCTGGAGTTGAGTTTTATCTCCCCTCCCCCAACTGAGGGGTGGGGTTGGCAGAGGCTGGAACACCCCCTTTCCTCTCTTTGTTTTTCCCAACTGTGTTCCCGCCAGAGTGGGGGTCAGAACCAATGGGGGCCAGTTGCTGAGTACAGCAAGTGGCCTGGAGAAGCTCACAAAGGTGGCATGCCTTTGAAGCTCACCCTGCCCATCCTGGAGGCGGAGGCCTAGCACTTCACCCTTGGATGTGCATTGTTGCAGGCCCATGAGAGCGGAAGGCTCTCTACCCAGGGGTCAAGCAACATGTCTGCTGGGTGGCAGCCTAGGCAGCCTCTTAGTCAGGACACAGGTTGTGGGTTAGGTTCAGGTGGCAACTCTAAGTTGCCCTCTGGTGTGCACTTTACATTAAATCCACATGGGCATCCATGTGGGTTTAATGTGCTGAGAAGTTTGATATCAAACTTCTCAGTCTTCAGTGTAGCCATCATGGTGCTGTGGAGTGCGTGATGACGACCTCCCAGCACTATATACTCTTAATGGCAGCACTGCACAATGGACCTGGGTACTGTAGGGTTACAGGGTTCAGTCCCTTGTACCCACACCACTGGCATTGGGCACCCAGCTAGATGGGTGACTGAGGTATACCAGGGCAGTGTGTTGTGGGCATGGCACACATGGATGTTTGCCATGTCGACTGAGTTGTTTGTTCTGCACCAAGACACTCAGCCTGCAAGGGCAGTGTGTGTCTGTGTCAGGGTACAGGGCCTCTAAGAGTGGCACAATAAGTGCTGCAGTCCTTAGGGGCCTTCTCTGGTCACAGTGCCCTGGGTACCTAGGGTACCATTTACCAGGGGCTGACATGTGGCCAGATATGCCAATTGGGTTTAGTTTACAATACAGTTTTAGGGATGGAGCACAGGCCCTGGGCACCTGATTGGCAGGAGCCCAGGGCACACTCCGTCAAAGTACATCAGCAATTCAGCACAAAGTGGGGGCATACCATGCAAGAAAGATGTCACTTTCTCACAACGGCTCAAAAACGATAGGTAAGATTTAATGTGTTTCAGGGTAGGATTAACAACCATCCTCAATCAGAAAACACTTTAATTAGCACAGAGGATACTGTGAGCCAGCACAAAAAGACTATGGGCCAAATTAAATGTTTGGCATGTGGGAGCGGGTTGCCACGCCACCATCTCGCTCGCCAGATGGCCAAACAGGGCTGCCACCTGCCAGATTACCAGTGAAAACCTGTTCAAGTGGGCAGAGTGGCAGTCCTCTGGCGGTACAGTTTAAAGGCTCATTTGTGAGCCTTAAAGCTGCACCCCCCGCAGCACTACCACAGTGCATTCTATCTATGCATGGACTTGAGGTGCATGCAGACAGGGGGGCATCACATAGGCCCCCCTGCATGCACCAACATGCATGGGGCAAGATGGGCCCTGTAGGCCCCCCTTTGTTTCATGACTGCCAGAAGTTCCATGGAGTAAAATGCTCCTTGAGACACCTTGCAGTCATGAAACTCGTAATATGCATTGTGGTGCCGCAGCAGCACCACCAGCTACGCTGGTCTTAGTTTGCGTAGTTGCACTACACGTAGTTACGCAAAGTGTAATTCGCACTATGCGAGCTACGCGTAGCTATGTGAACTGCGTAGAGCACTGTCCAAAATGCTGTTCGCACTGATTGCACAGTGCCGGATGCTTGTCCGCACTGTGCAATCAGTGCAAACCGCATCTTGCACAGTGCAAGCAGTCGTTTTCTGCTGCTTGAGTAGGTTTCTACTCTAACGGCAGCTTTCTCAACGCTGACTGGTAGTTTCTCATCGCGAGCATACGTGACCACTCGCAATGAGAAACCTGACCTTGAGTATCTCGCCGGGAGGTTTATTTTCCATGATCACGATCGACAACTTGATGTTGCTGATCGCGAACGAGGAATAAGTCTCGCCGGGATGTCATTTTGCTGGCTCGGGGTCGTCAACTTAACATTGAAGACCACGAGCAAGCGAAAAATTACAGCTACGCTTCGTGTGTTTGCACTGTGCTATGTGCAATTCCCGTAGTGAGAAGTAGCGCAAACTTCGCAAGCTACACAAGCGTAGTCTAGTACTTCACCTAGGGTTAATTGTGATCCCCTGACCACTGTGCTATTGCCATGGAAAAAGGTTCCCTGGTAGATGCAGCTGTCCAATGGCGGTCCGACCACCAAAGTTGTAATAGGGCGGTCGGACCGCTGATGCAGCGGTGGCCAGACCGCTATGCCACAGTGAGTCTGGTGGTCCACGGAATGCCAAACTCATAATCAGGCCCCTAAGTGCCAGGGCTTAGGCACTTCTTAAAAGGACACTTCAGTTTTCTCCACCTACTGCCCCTGTCAGCCCTGCAAAATGCCAGCACAACTACTAATCATTACACTTCGAACAGTGTACAATTTAAATTATTTCAGGCCATCCAAACATTTAAGAATGGTGTGGACATGTTGGCATTATTTATTTTTAATGTATTATTAAAAAGCTGCTGATGTGCTCATTTTAAAAATAAACCAACAGTGGCACCATGTGGTAAACAGCTGTGCCAGTGTTGGAAATGTAGTACTGATGGGGAGTACCAGCAAAAACCGGCTCAAATGAAGCACTACTGTCAGCTAAGGGCTTCCTTTAATTACCTTTAGTGTCTCTTTTATGTTGGTGAGTCCAGCTGCTCTCACGTCTTCTAAGTCAGCAATGTTACGGGAAAGTGAGGAAAAATACACAGGTTTTGGCCATGGACAGTGTGCGGTTTGTGTTTTTTTTTCTTTGCTGACCGCAACAGGATGACAACATGTGGGAGCCCAGTAGGCTGCGATTGGCATGACCAATTTAGTGCATACCTTAAGTTTCTTAACTTCATGGAAGCCATGCCTTCCCCAAGACTTTTCATTTGGGAGGGGGAGGGTGGGGGGTAATGATCTGTTTCACCCTATCCTCACAATCCCTGCAGCCACACCACTCCTTATGGCAACATACGCCCTTCGAACTACCCAGCTTCTGATCTTTAATGCAGGGCATGATGCTGGCTCTAAATATAGCACGCCTCAGTATAACCAATATTGACTACTGCATCATTTCTTCCCAGCAAGCACATTGTTTTACTTTCTGGATCAATAGGGAGCTTATCAACTGACGTGGAGGGATAAGAGGAATTTCCTTTCAATAAAACTGAGACACCAAGGGAATAATGTGCCTTGCGAGATGAGCTCAGCTGAAAATGCAAAGTGAAACCTTTCATCTGAGGCTGATTGTAGGAGTGTACACATTGACCATTTTCTTTGAAATAGAAGTCTGATAACATAAGAGGTACTTTCTTAAGCGCTTTGATGCATCTTAACCGCACTCAATACAGCATGACCCCCACAGGGTAATATCAAGCATACATTGGAGGCGAATTAGATAAAGGGTTGAATACAGAATTATAAACACTCAGCTTGGACCTGTCTCCGCAACAAACATTAAATATTCTTTGACCAGCCATTACCAAAAAAATAGAATTGTTGATACGAAGCTGTGTTTTACAACTGAAAGGATAATAATTAGGTCATTACCAGTAGTACATTGTTTTACCATGTTGGTTGGAAAGCATCTAAGTCATTGGCTATCAGTTAGTTAGCAGCATTTATAAATATCATTGGACATACGCCACGACAGATCCAAAATGAAGGACCGTCCAAGTAAATAATGGACCAATTATATCCCCGTTGTTCATTATGATGCATCTGCCTAGTATATCCTTTGTCTCTAAACTGAGGGGGCCCTTGATTATTCCTGACATTTCTTGTGAAGTAGGCCATGTTAGGTCGGAAATGGATAGGCGTAAAAGCCTCTGATAGTAGATGTCACAAAGACCATGCCAAAATAGACTGTTTGCTCTTTCTCTGAAATTAGTGCCTCCCACTTTGAGGTGTTCTATTAAAGTTGGTGTATGCCTTTAAATTATTTGGGATATTTTGTATCACTGAACACAAGGCATTTGCAGCTTACGACCAGGAACATGGAATTTGGCAAGCCAATATGTGTTTTACTGAAGCAGTAAAAAAAAACAAAAAAAAAAGCTAAGATTAAATGTGATCATTCGTGTTACCCACGAGGCTCCTTTTCCAGGCAAGGGGTATTCAATGAGGCACCAAATATGTTTGCAAAATACAAAGAAAATTCCCCTCATGTAGTAGTTTGAGATATTAGGGTGTTGGTTGACTGGGGTGTGAGTTCTGGTGAAACAGCATCCACAATCCTGGTCAGGTTAAAGCAAAAGCAAAGCCCAAATTAACCTAAGCTCAAACTCCATGGCAGCTTGGCACATTGCAGTGGCATTCTTCATCATTGTTGACCCCATCCAATCTGGATAGGTAAATAATAACAGGGTGGACTCAACCTCTGTTATAGGGAGCTCCTTATATGAGCTATTTGATATAAGGGGGCTCCAGATACCTACATTTACCTCGAGGTAGACCCCAATGTAGGAAGGTGGATATCTGACTATGGTTACCCCCAAACTTTTTGCCTGGTGTTTAGCTGGTTTTTGACTTAGTTGGCCTGGGATCCTGCTATTCAGGGCCCCAGGCTGATTGCTCTCTCCTTAAAATGGACTCCATGTACCTTAGGTGCATAACACAATTGGAATTGGTTCACCTTATAGGCCCCTGTAACAGTGTACCATAGGTACCCAGGGCATAGGTGTAGCCAAGGCCTACCAGGGGCTGCAGCATGTATTGTGCCACCCCTGGCCTGGCCTCCATATTTGACACAACTGGCTGATCACTCAGCTGGGGTAAGTTGGTGTAATCACCTCTTACTTAGGTACAGTATGCCTGTGCCTAACCCTAAACTGGACACATATGTTCCTATCAGCCACTCCTATGGAAGGCCTCATCAATCCTGGAGGCAGAGTGCTTGGAAATATGTGAGATGGTGCTCTAGCATGAGCTGAGCCTGTCTGCAGCTGTCGGGAACCACTCCCTAAGCTGTTCCGGGATATTGCCATACCATATACTCTTAAGTGCATTATAATCCTCGCGGTTAAATGCTATCTTTGGTTTGGCTTTATCAAAACATGTCGAGTAAGGTGTCATACGAATTGGAATACTATCCCCTCGCCAGTTCTGGCGACGGGGATAGCATTCCACCCTTCTAGAGGGACACGACATGTGTGTAGCCTTAACCCCGGTTAAAGTTAAACAGAGCCTCAGCATCACAAAATGGATGCTGCCACCACAGACACATGTCTGACCTCCTGCTGCTGGGAGTCCTTCCAGCGAGGAGGGCCTGGACAAAGGGTTTCCTGCCTGGGGAGGTGCGAGCACCACCCCAGACAGGGTTTTGTGTATTGGGTAGGACAGGGCTGAATAGATTGAGACATGCCTGGGGCACACAAGGTGTCCCTGTGCATAAGCCAGCCCAAACCGGTTCTGGGGGCTTTCCAGCCCCAGTCCTGGCGAGGATCTGGACAAAGGAGAGGGGGTGTAACCACCCCCCTTCCTGGTCCCACCCATAGGGGAGGGACCTAGCAGGAGATCCACCCCTCAGATTGGAATAAGAGTGGGAGCAGAGCCATTGCACAGCAGATCATCCTGAAATCAACTTTAAACTAAGAAGACGACTGGACTTCGACATTCTGATGAACAGAAGACTGAAGAGCCTCTCCCTTGTGGCCTAGGAGGGGCCACCCTGTGAACACAGGCATCACCCAGCACCTCGACGTCTGCTTTGCCGCCGCCTCCCGCCGGAGTCCGAGTGCAGAGCCTGACAAGACCCAGCTTTCCAGACATCTCCTAGCCCGATCCACAGTCCCTGCAAAGAAGGGACCCGTGGAGGCACCGAGAGACGTGGGAGCGGACATCTTGAAAGACCCCCGAGACGCTGACTGCGCAGCGCCCGAGGCACCCTCGACTCTGTGCTTTGGGGTTTTAGAAGCCCCACAACCGAGCAGCATTTGCACCAAAGATCAGCCCTCCAGCATCTCCACGATCTGCGTGGGGCCCTTTTGCTTTGTGCCACTCGACTCGCCATCCCGGCCGCTTGTCACATAATCAGCGGCCATCTTGACGACGAAACCTACGATTTACACTGTGGGTCTGGTTGCTCTAGACCTGTCCTCGCTCCTGTAGAAAGGAGTACCCGCTCTGACCTTGCTGGTCCGAGTAATAAGCCTTTTTCACTTTCCCTGTGGCTTGCATTAGCCAAGGCTTGTTTGCTTCAATCGATTTGCCAAAACCGCCATCAGCTAGAGCCTTCAAGGGACAGCTCGTGATCTACTCCTGGACGTCCTTGACCTCTTCGTGTTTACGTGGCTGCAGAGAGAAGCAACACCTCATCACCTGTTTGCACCCGACTTTGCCTGGTTCCAATCTGGATCCGCGGTGGTCACTGGTCAGTGACTTTGAACATTGTCCCCTCTGCTTTCAGGTCTTCACCACTTCAGATCCACCCTTGGATCCACCGGAACTCTTCTCATCGAGCCGCCTGCAGCATCTTCAGCTCCAAGCACCATCGACCGGCGTGACGAAACCCGACACTACTTCGACCCTGTGCACCCGCTTCCTGTGGGTGAGGTAACTCAGCTCCGCCAGTGCTCCTGCATTGGTACACATCTCAAGGGCCTGTGTCTTAAGTTTTAACTCCGTAGGTCACTCGGAAGGTTCCTAACTTTCTAACTTTGTGCTTTTTACGCACCATAGACTTTGTATTGAAAAGTGCGTGCACTTTGAACACTGCACCCGAGTCCCGTGGGCCTTTCCCGACTTAGTCATTGCCAGTCTCGAATAGCTCCAGCGATTCCCAAGGCCCTAGGCCTCTTCACTTTCCTCTTGGTATCTCTTATACCACTTTCTTAGTATATGGTTTAGGTGGCCCGAGGGCTCATCCATATTGTGCAACTTTTGTGTATTTTAAACTGTCTTGTGATTTAACGCTTGTGCTTCTGTGCTCATAAAGAGTCCAGGGGATTTTATAGTTAATAAATCAATATATATTTTCAATATATATCTGTGTGGTGTCCCTTTCATTTGGTATTCAAGGGGGTTGTGTATGGTATAACAGCTGGCTTCACATGCCTTTCAGAGTTTAGCCTAAGACTGCTTTGTCCACGTTACCACTAGGATAACTGGTCTACAAGGTTGAATTAAAACCATCATCATAAGGGTTGCTTGGCATGATACAAAGTGATCACTAAGAATTAGTGAGCATTATATATCAGGCCAACTTCTCACATTGGTGAGCAGCGGATTGGGATCTGAGCTTGCTGTTGTTTTACCATTACAATCTTTGAGATTATCATTTGAAAGATCATACAGGTACCTGCTAGGTACATATAAAACAAGACTAGTATACTTAAGTTCTACTGAACTTAGTTGTTGTAGAGCAAAGGGAGTAGCACACCCTAGCTACAACTACTAGATAGGTTTAGTAGGTAAACACCAGTGTAGGTAGATTGCAACACATCCACCCACACTAGAGCAATGTCTGAAGCAGAGGGGTCCAGTGGACTTACTCCTGTTGAGAGTGACCCTCCAAGGGCACCATCCAAATTTGCTATTTTTTCCTTTAAGGAATTAAGACAGCTTTGTGTCTTAAAGGGTCTGAAGACAGGGCCTTCCCCTACTACAGACCACATAAGAGAGCTCTTAGACCAGTCTGAGACTCTAAAGCCCTCTAAGGCAAACCCCACAGGGGATGCTGAAGGAGGCCATCCTTCAGAGGATGACACTGTAGACACCCCTGCCCCTATCATCCTGGTAGATGAGGAAGCCTCCACCACTGGAGCTCCTCAGGTAGATGTAGAGGAAGAGGAGGAAGAGGAGGAGGTGGAAAGCAGTGAGTCAGATGATGACAGAGATAGTCAGGTGCTGGTCAGTAGACTGAACCAGGCTAACTTAAGCTTACTTGGGAATGAATCAGGTAACAACCCATTCAGACCCCCAGGTGGACTTAACCAGAAGCCTAGGAGGAGAAGGACTCACTCAGGTGACTCTGACAACTCCCATGCTTCTAGAGGTTCTCATGGTCACTCCAGAAAGGAGATGACTAGCCCTCAGAGAAGGGAACATGAGGCCAAGATGAGAGAGGCTGAGCTTAGGATTCAGAGGCAAGAACTAGAGGTTGCCCTGGCCAAGGAGAAACTTGCTAGAGCAAGACAGCCTAGAGAGAGTGGATTAGGATCCACTGGTGGCAGCACTATCCAGAAGGATAAAGACAGGTCTTTTGATACAAGAAACCTGAGTAAGATTGTGCCCCCCTACAAAGCTGGGGATGATATCCACAAATGGATGACTGCACTTGAGAGAGCCTGCATGGTACAGCAGATCCCTCAGGAGCAGTGGGCAGCAATCTTGTGGCTCTCCTTTGAAGGTAGAGGCAGAGACAGACTCCTCGCAGTTAGTGATGAGGATTCTAGAAACTACATGGTCCTGAAGAGTGCTCTGATTGATGGGTTAGGCTTAACCACTGAACAGTACAGGTTAATGTTCAGAGATACCCAGAAGACACAGACTCAGGACTGGTCTGAATTTGTTGAATGTGCCACTAAGGCTCTGGAGGGCTGGTTGCTGGGAAGTAAGGTTACTGACTATACAGGATTGTATAATTTAATTATGAGAGAGCAAATCTTAAGTAATTGTCAAAATCAGCTTCTACATCAGCACCTGGTTGACTCTGATCTGACCTCCCCACAAGAATTGGGTAGGAGGGCAGACAAATGGGTCAGAACCAGGATCAGGCCTAAGAACCAGGGTGGTGAACAAAAGAAAGAGACTACCAAGCCTCAAGAGAAGGGTGGGGATAAAAGTAAGGAAAAGACTTCCCCAGGGCCCCAAAACTCCAAGAATGGGGGTGGGTCCCAAGACACTTCTACATCCCAGAAAAAGCCTTATTGTCATACCTGTAAACAGGTTGAGCATTACAAAACAGACAGCTGTTGTCACAAGAATGGCAATAAGGAGAATATACCTCCAGGTAAGGCTCCAACACCTCCTGTCACTGTTAGCAGTGGTCCCCCAGGTGGTGGGAGCACCCCCAAGAATTTGGGTGGGTTTACTTTTGGAGGACAGGTGGACTCTGGCCTATCCAGGTCCCCTAACTCAGATACTCTTGTCAATGAGACTGGCATGGGGTTTGCCAATTTCACTGCTTGCCCAAACACTTTGAGCAAGTATAGACAGGAGCCCCTCATCAATGGCTTGAAAGTTGAGGCCTTCAGAGACACAGGGGCTAGCATCACCATGGTGGCTGAATGTCTAGTCCCCTCAAGGCAACTTTTACCTGATGCCAGATATCAGGTGACAAACATTGATGGCATAGAAACCAATCATCCCATGGCAGTAGTCAATCTTAGCTGGGGAGGTGTCCCTGGCCCAAAGAGAGTGGCAGTGTCAGCAAACTTGCCTGTAGATTGCCTACTGGGTAATGATTTGGAAATCTCAGCCTGGGCTGAGGTTGAACAGCAAACCCATTCTAGAATGGTAAATCTCCATGGAAAGGTTAGTGGGGCTGTAATGACTACAGCCCCAATTCAAGATGTCCTTCCTGAAAAGGTTGGGAGGGCTGAGCAAACCTCAGCCCCATCTTTAGATAACTTCCCTCCTGGAAAGAGTAGCAGGGCTGTACTAGTAACAGCCCATACCCAAACTGAGTCTCCTCCTGAAAAGGTTGGTGGGGCTGTGATGGCCACAGCCCAAACTCAAACTGATACATGGGTAGTGAAGCCCGAAATGATGGATCACTCCACCCAAACAGAGAGCATTGAGGAGGAAGAGAAATCTCCCTCCCACCAGACTTTAGGAAAGGATCAGCCTCCTCAGGGAACTGATCTTACCCCTGATGAAGGAACTGTCCCAGAGGTTGTTAGGCCTGGCCTAACAGAGCCTCTGATGGCAGTGGACCCTTCTCAGGAGGGACCCAGTCTGGAGCAGGTAACCTGCCCCTCTCTACCTTGCCTTACTCAGCCCAGGGCTGCAGAGGACAAGAAGGACAGTGAGACCCAAAGGGCCCCCTGTCAAATAAAGCACCCCCATCAACAGATTAGGGGCACCGAAACTAGTAGCCCTAGTGAGGTGAAAACTTTAAAAACTCCTGAGGGATCCCCCTTAAAAGTAGTTAGGGACCTCCCCCAGATGGATATTGTTGGGCACAGCCAAACCTGGGACCAAAAGGCCCCAAACCTGACCTGTCCCTCCAGTAAGCCAAACAGAGGGACCCAGCCTCCAGCTTTAGGTAGCCAGAGGTTGACCTGAGAGCACAGTGCAACTCAGTCAGAGAAAGAAAGGCACACATGGTGGAGAGTGATTGGAGGAAGCTGAGCCCTACAGAGGAAACTCACTTCAGTACTCCATCCCAACACCAGCCTTTGACTTTGCAAAGACACACCACAGGTAGAGATTCCCTATGGTGGAGACCCTCAGATGCCCTTAGGGTGAGGGATTGCTTAGTGGACCATGAGACAGGGGGTTACCAAGCCAGAGCTGGTACTTCCTTATATGGCCACTTAGGCAATATAGGCTTACCTGGTCAAGGATAGCCTTATCTCCTTTCGTTTGGGGGGGGGGGGGTTATGTAGGAAGGTGGATATCTGACTATGGTTACTCCCAAACTTTTTGCCTGGTGTTTAGCTGGTTTTTGACTTAGTTGGCCTGGGATCCTGCTATTCAGGGCCCCAGGCTGATTGCTCTCTCCTTAAAATGGACTCCATGTACCTTAGGTGCATAACACAATTGGAATTGGTTCACCTTATAGGCCCCTGTAACAGTGTACCATAGGTACCCAGGGCATAGGTGTAGCCAAGGCCTACCAGGGGCTGCAGCATGTATTGTGCCACCCCTGGCCTGGCCTCCATATTTGACACAACTGGCTGATCACTCAGCTGGGGTAAGTTGGTGTAATCACCTCTTACTTAGGTACAGTATGCCTGTGCCTAACCCTAAACTGGACACATATGTTCCTATCAGCCACTCCTATGGAAGGCCTCATCAATCCTGGAGGCAGAGTGCTTGGAAATATGTGAGATGGTGCTCTAGCATGAGCTGAGCCTGTCTGCAGCTGTCGGGAACCACTCCCTAAGCTGTTCCGGGATATTGCCATACCATATACTCTTAAGTGCATTATAATCCTCGCGGTTAAATGCTATCTTTGGTTTGGCTTTATCAAAACATGTCGAGTAAGGTGTCATACGATTTGGAATACTATCCCATCGCCAGTTCTGGCGACGGGGATAGCATTCCACCCTTCTAGAGGGACACGACATGTGTGTAGCCTTAACCCCGGTTAAAGTTAAACAGAGCCTCAGCATCACAAAATGGATGCTGCCACCACAGACACATGTCTGACCTCCTGCTGCTGGGAGTCCTTCCAGCGAGGAGGGCCTGGACAAAGGGTTTCCTGCCTGGGGAGGTGCGAGCACCACCCCAGACAGGGTTTTGTGTATTGGGTAGGACAGGGCTGAATAGATTGAGACATGCCTGGGGCACACAAGGTGTCCCTGTGCATAAGCCAGCCCAAACCGGTTCTGGGGCTTTCCAGCCCCAGTCCTGGCGAGGAGCTGGACAAAGGAGAGGGGGTGTAACCACCCCCCTTCCTGGTCCCACCCATAGGGGAGGGACCTAGCAGGAGATCCACCCCTCAGATTGGAATAAGAGTGGGAGCAGAGCCATTGCACAGCAGATCATCCTGAAATCAACTTTAAACTAAGAAGACGACTGGACTTCGACATTCTGATGAACAGAAGACTGAAGAGCATCTCCCTTGTGGCCTAGGAGGGGCCACCCTGTGAACACAGGCATCACCCAGCACCTCGACGTCTGCTTTGCCGCCGCCTCCCGCCGGAGTCCGAGTGCAGAGCCTGACAAGACCCAGCTTTCCAGACATCTCCCAGCCCGATCCACAGTCCCTGCAAAGAAGGGACCCGTGGAGGCACCGAGAGACGTGGGAGCGGACATCTTGAAAGACCCCCGAGACGCTGACTGCGCAGAGCCTGAGGCACCCTCGACTTTGTGCTTTGGGGTTTTAGAAGCCCCACAACCTAGCAGCATTTGCACTAAAGATCAGCCCTCCAGCATCTCCACGATCTGCGTGGGGCCCTTTTGCTTTGTGCCACTTGACTCACCATCCCGGCCGCTTGTCACGTGATCAGCGGCCATCTTGACGACGAAACCTACAATTTACACTGTGGGTCTGGTTGCTTTAGACCTGTCCTCGCTCCTGTAGAAAGGAGTACTCGCTCTGACCTTGCTGGTCCGAATAATAAGCCTTTTTCACTTTCCCCATGGCTTGCATTAGCCAAGGCTTGTTTGCTTCAATCGATTTGCCAAAACCGCCATCAGCTAGAGCCTTCGAGGGACAGCTCTTGATCGACTCCTGGACGTCCTTGACCTCTTCGTGTTCACGTGGCTGCAGAGAGAAGCAACTCCTCATCACCTGTTTGCACCCGACTTTGCCTGGTTCCAATCTGGTTCCGCGGTGGTCACTGGTCAGTGACTTTGAACATTGTCCCCTCTGCTTTCAGGTCTTCACCACTTCAGATCCACCCTTGGATCCACCGGAACTCTTCTCATCGAGCCGCCTGCAGCATCTTCAGCTCCAAGCACCATCGACCGGCGTGACGAAACCCGACACTACTTCGACCCTGTGCACCCGCTTCCTGTGGGTGAGGTAACTCAGCTCCGCCAGTGCTCCTGCATTGGTACACATCTCAAGGGCCTGTGTCTTAAGTTTTAACTCCGTAGGTCACTCGGAAGGTTCCTAACTTTCTAACCTTGTGCTTTTTACGCACCATAGACTTTGTATTGAAAAGTGCGTGCACTTTGAACACTGCACCCGAGTCCCGTGGGCCTTTCCCGACTTAGTCATTGCCAGTCTCGAATAGCTCCAGCGATTCCCAAGGCCCTAGGCCTCTTCACTTTCCTCTTGGTATCTCTTATACCACTTTCTTAGTATATGGTTTAGGTGGCCCCGAGGGCTCATCCATATTGTGCAACTTTTGTGTATTTTAAACTGTCTTGTGATTTAACGCTTGTGCTTCTGTGCTCATAAAGAGTCCAGGGGATTTTATAGTTAATAAATCAATATATATTTTCAATATATATCTGTGTGGTGTCCCTTTCATTTGGTATTCAAGGGGGTTGTGTATGGTATAACAGCTGGCTTCACATGCCTTTCAGAGTTTAGCCTAAGACTGCTTTGTCCACGTTACCACTAGGATAACTGGTCTACAAGGTTGAATTACAACCATCATCATAAGGGTTGCTTGGCATGATACAAAGTGATCACTAAGAATTAGTGAGCATTATATATCAGGCCAACTTCTCACACCCAATATCATAAGTTTATTTGCAGATACCAAGGGTAAGATTAAAATATGAAATGACGGATGCGTAAACAGTGCCAAGACTCAAACATCCTTGTGAGTGCCTACATGTTTCAGTCTGCACAGATGCCAAAAGAGTCTGAGGCTTTCATCAGGGCTCTGCAGGATAACTAACTAAACAATGCGTCTATGCTCTCATACATGATATTTTTATTAAAACAACGGTCCTTGTAAAGGTGGAAAACTAGAGCTTGATTCGTTAAGTATTAGGAGATATACATATCTCTTCAGTACAAACATGCATTTTATGTGTTTCTAAGAGCAGGATTAGTTGTGGAATTTTATTCTCACAATAAGTGATGACTGAATAAAAAAACACAGCACTTGTGAAAATGGGTGACTACATTCACACATTATTTACCCAAATAAGTGGAGTTTTAAATCCTCATGGTTACGGCGGCAGAAGATGTCTTCTGCAGTCACACACTCAATAAGGATTAGAGGGAGTTTTTGTTAGAGAACATTACACAGCAATGACAAAATACTCACACAAAAATACCATCTTGCTAGGTCCTTTAGTCGCTTTCTCTCGTGTATTTTAGCAAGATTTAGCCTTCACGTAATGAAATCTACCTACCATTGCTCTGGGCAGTAAATTGAATTGACAGATCATTCATTGGTGGGAGTGGGAACACAATCAACCACAATCTCTAGTGTTTATGTACTTCTAAATGTATTTGACAATGCTCATTCATAGGTCTATTGAGATCACACACACACACATATATATATATATATATATATATATATATATATATATATATATATATATACATATATATATATATATATATATATACATATACATATATATATATATATATACATACATATATATATATATATATATATATATATATATATATATATATATATATATATATATATATATATATATGCACATATATAGATATATTATATATACTTTTATAAATATATATTTCCTCGCACTCTCACATAAATGCCCTCAAGGTAATTCACATACAGACATTCATACTGAGTGACATACTGCTTTACGAAAATGCTTGCATCATATTTGTAAATTAGTCACATGCCATTAAAAAAGCCTATTTCTCCTATTTAAATGCATTCACATGTATAGCCATACTAAGTGCTTACTTTGTCAAGAGTCAATACCCTTCTTTTTAACCTTCTGCACATCCCACATGCTAAACACCTAGTCTTGCTTGTATTGTCAACGCTCCGTTCATCATTTCCTTTGGTTTTTCTTTGCTACAGGACATGCCTGGTGTTAAATGCACTTGCTTAATGTTGGCACATGATGTCGGGTACTGTACTTACTTATTTATGGGGTATAGGCCATCAACCAGGACCCTCCAGCCATCTCTGTCTAGGCCTTTTCTACTAATCTGAATCCAGGTGTAACCCATCTCGTTGCAGTCAGCCTTGAGACCTTGGCGCCAGGTAATGTTTGACCTTCCTCTTTTCCTTTTTCCCTGAGGGTTTCTGTTCAGATCTTGCCTGGCGGTCTTTGGTGCAGACTTGGGGAGGGTATGACCGATCCAGCCCCAGCGTCTTTTCAGGATTTCTTCATGAGTAGGTAAGTCATAGTTGCCGATGGTGTCTGGCAAACGGATTAGGGCGATTTTCCAGGTGTTGAAGAAGGTATAGACTTTGTTGATAGTGGTCACTGTTATACTCCAAGTGTCTGCTCCATACAGGAGGACTGATTTTATGTTGGTGTTAAAAAACCTGATATTGGTCTGCAGCGTTAGGTCCTTGGAGCTCCAGATCCTCTTTGGCTGAATGAAGGCAGACTTTGCTTTGCGGATTCTTTTCTCGACATTGGCGTCTGCATCTCCCTTCCTGTTTATGACGCTGTCCAAGTAGGCGTAGGCCTCAGCCTCTTTCAGTGCATCGTCTCTAAGGGTGACAGCAGTTGCGTTGCCATGTTAGTCTTAAAAATGTTGTTTCTCCCATGTGGATGTTGAGGCTAAGTTGTGCTGATGTGGCTGCCACAAATTTGGTCTTCTTTTGCATCTACAGATGGATATGGGAGAGTAGGGCCCGGACGTCTGCAAAGTGCAGGTTGCTGAGCTGCGTCCTAGGTGTTCATTAGATCCCATTTCTTCTCCTTGCTTTAGAGGTCTTCAAGATCCAGCCTATGGCCACCAGGAAGAGAAAAGGCAGGAGCAAACAACCTAGGTGGAAATCGGTTACCCCTTGGAAGGCTTCCATGAGTTGTCCTCTTTCGACTATCTTGCATGTCATTCCTTTGTAAGAGTTCCTGATGACTCTGCAGAGTTTATTTGGCACACCATAGAGGTGGAGGAGTTTCCAAAGGGTCTCCCTGTCCATGCCGTCGAATGTCATAGTCGATGAAGTTACCATAGAATGGGGAATTCCATTACATTGACTGCTCAATGATGAAGTGCAGTGTTTCACCCTGGTCTCTGCAGAATCTATCTTTGTGGAAGATGGCAGGCTAGTCTCGCAACAGGGAACCAACTTATTTCTTCATTCTGTTTAGGGGGACTGTTATACACTTTGCATGGGGTAGGTAGAAGAGTTATCCCTCTGTAGTTTGCACAGTAACTAAGGTCACATTTCTTGGGGATCATGATGAAATATCCCTCCTTCTAGTCTAATGGCACATTTTACTCTTCCTAGTTACTTCCAAATATGGGGTAGAGCATGTCTACTGATTATTCAATGTCTGCCTGCAGTGACTCTGAAGGAATATTGTCAGGCCTGATGCCTTCCCA
The DNA here is from genome assembly GCF_964263255.1 of Lissotriton vulgaris. Classification (NCBI taxonomy): domain Eukaryota; kingdom Metazoa; phylum Chordata; class Amphibia; order Caudata; family Salamandridae; genus Lissotriton; species Lissotriton vulgaris. The sequence goes on from NC_141696.1 coordinate 535,380,305, forward strand.
TTTCTCAGATGTTTGATTGGACATCTAATTGTATTTTGGTGAGCTTTGATGCATTTTCGGACTTTCCTGGGTGTCATACCTGCACATTTGAGTCCATATGGGAACAGGATGGCATATATGAGAAAACTCGAGGTACAATTGGCAAGTTGTCGATTTCTCCACAGGAGTGTTAACCCTAGGACAATCTTGGTAAACATTTTAGTATAAAGGCAAGCATTACACTTGCCATATAGATAATGGCCAGAAACAGAAGGTAAGTCTCAAATAATCCATCATACTGCCCCCTCTATGGCATCTGTATTCGAATGTATGAATTACAACAGTTTTGGCATTCATATATTCACTGGTGTGTTCCTGCCTTTACCAACCCAAACTTGCATCAGTGCTATTATACAGTCAAAGTCAAGTGACCTTTCTCGTCTGTGATGGTAATTCGACTGCATACGGGGAAGCAGGCATTGTGTTCACATAAGCTATTTTCATTACAACCGATTGCCCACTAATAGATGTGATGGGAAGGAAACCACTGCAACTCTTCCTAAATAAGTTTTCCAAAAAAACGTTATTTTTATAAAAATACCCTGTTTCCATTAAGTTTACTTTTTTTTAATTCAGTCACAGGCATGGAGGTCTTCAGATCCTTGCAGGCGCCATCCTCGTGATTTTGACCAATGGAAGTGAGTCGCAATTTGTTCCAACCTATTATTAATTTGAAGTCAGAATGCAACTCACTCCAGTGCCTTATTTTGAGAATCGACCTTTTAATAACTAGGTCTCTTTGCAAAATGAATTTCCAGTGGCAAAAAGACTGGTCATAAATTGTGACCGCTTTTTGAGACCGGAAAAATAGTGCCCTCCATTTTCAAATGTTTTTGAAGATTAGGCCGTAGTTCTTTTATGTGAACGTGATAAAACATTGTGGTTGTTTTTGATTCCAGGTATTTCAAATCCACAAATGAGTGCCAGTTCTTTTTTTATAACATTTCAAAAAGGGTTTTTAACTCAGAGGAAATACTGCAAAAAATCATTGCCAGATATGTGCTACAAGGATGCATTGAAATGATAAGCAGATGAAACAAATGATTAAAAATAAAGGCTTTTGGACATACAACAAAAGTATCATGTGAAAAAATGACCTTACCAACCCATTATTGTTAATGAGAAATGTTTTCTGGAATCTTTCTCAAAGTCACATCATCATCTTTATTTACAATCCCCCAAAAACTAAAAATCATTGTTATCCTCGCAAGTTTCATAGACATATATCCAGCAGTATGGTTGAACCCTGGCATATCAAAACTGGGGGTGGGTGGAATGTTCCGTTCCACCCGCAAAATTGGCAGACTTTCGGCCACTCCACATTACTCCTCGAAGCATAGTTCTGGCCAAATTCCAGCGATCGTGACGTAGCGGAATCTTTTTCCCACAAGGCTCCAGAATATGCGAGCTGGCGAGTGCAAATGAGATTTTGTCTCCCCATCACAATTTTCTGATTCTGGTGGTCACTGGCATTCGCGAGCAGTCAGAGGGCCCTTGTTTGAGTAGATTTGATGTTGCTGGAGTACATTTTATACTCGAGCAGCAGCAAAATCAACTCAAATGGCTGTGCGCTCTTGCGCAATGCGTGGTGGCATTCGTGATGATTTTCAGGCAAAATGCTGGCACTACCAGTGCTAAATTGCACTGCGAGCAGCTCAAGCTGCATATTTTCCTCCCGTTGTTGGAATACCGCAGAATTTTTTTGTAACTCTGCAGATTGAATCTCTGGGAGTTCCTCCCACCCCTAAGAAAACATACACTTGCATATTTTACAGGTATTCGCATCGTGATTCATGTTATCCTCTTACCACAGGTGTGTGCCTCATCAAGCAGCATTATACTTTATCACCCTGGTGTTGGAGCTCGCTGCGTAGCATGCTCCAGCAAGCCTTTAAACACAATGTAGCCTCCCTTGGACTATTTACTCCACTCCCTATGCAACAGGTTGCCAAAAATAGTGAGACTGCGGGGTACATTAGAAGATGTTGGAAATGAAAACCCTATCCACAGATTGGAACAATACATCATGATTGACCTAGTTACATTTCAAAAATGTACAGGGAAAAGTCACTCTCTGCGTAAATGTTGAAGATCGTCTCAAGTGTCTCCAAATATCATCAGCGGTCAATTGTGCCCTCCTCATAGTGATCATCAGTGAATGGGCTTTCACATTTAAAGTATTCTGATACAGGTCTAGATGATTGTGTACAGTTTATAAGAAACAGGCGCCTTACCTTGCTGTGGTACAACCAGGATAAAGAAAAGCAAAGTAACCATTGGTGAAATCCTGAACCTCCTGAAACATCGCCTGGGTATGCCATCACAGAAGCGAGTCCCACCACTGTTAGTCATCCTGCAACAGAAGAAAGAAATGGTACAGAAGGAGTATCAAAAATAAGGCGATTTGACAAACAGCGACTTCATAACCTCACACTGGTGAATATGTAACAGCATCACACTGTGCCACTCATTTAGGTTTCATTGCCATCCCAGGACCATAATGCTTGTTTGCTGCACCCTCCCCTCGGAGCACAGTTTTTATTTTATTTTATTTTAAAAGTTTTTATATAGCGCTGACTAGACTTAGAGGTATCAGAGCGCTTTACATGAGCATCAGATCATAGTTACAGGTTACATCGTTACAAAGGTTACACAGTTCTTAGAGCACGGTGACATAGTTACTTGTAAGGTCGAGATAAACAATAAGCACAAATACGTAAGGGGAAAAGCAGGCAAGGTGAGAGATTCAGGGGAGGGGGGTTGGAGCAGGGGAAGTAGACAGATAATGAAGGCGGGAAAGAGGCGGGGAGGGTGAGAGACAGCATGGGAAGAGGAGGGGACGGGTGACGGGGACACAAACCGGTAGACGAGTCAGGGCAACGCCAAAGGTCCAGTAAGCTGTGTTCCCAGGGGAAGTGGTATCCCTTCCCTAACTCTATTGCGAGAGGCTCCCTTTACGCAGTGGACTCTATCAGAGGGGTCTCTGAGACTCCAAGGCCTACATACTGGATCCTTCCCCAAAAAGGGGAGAGGGAGTGCTTTGGCAAGGGGTGCCATACCATACCTCAAGTGTGAGTGGCTCCCTTGGCGCAGTGGACTCACTCAGCGGGTTCGCTGAGACTCCAGAGTATAAATATTGGATCTTTCCCCAACAAGGGGAGTAGGAGTGCTTAGTCAAAGGACACAAAGTACAGGGGGTAGGCAGAGTAGCAGGCAAGGGGAGAGATTCAGGGGAGAGAGGATAGGAGCTAGCGAAGAGACAATAAGGAGAGACGAAAAGAAGTCTGCCTAATGACCGACTGGGTCATTAGGCAGACTTGTTTATATCTCCTGCTCTCTATCTTCACCAGGGCTCTCTGAAGGGTTGTGGCTAAAGGCACCAATGTAAAGTGTCAAACCATTTGATCTGTGGCCATGATCAAATATATATATTGGTAAACTTAAATGATTCTTTTTTTCTGGGTTATTGAGATTGTTCATCATCAATTTAAAAAAACAAGTTATACAAATATCTTTTTTTACACATAGTAAATGACGTAGTTGTAATTTAGAATACAGATGTGGCTATTCTAACTATTTAGCTGCCATATGCCATTAGATAATAGCTCGAAGCCTTCGGGCACTTTGAAAATTGCCACATCAAATAATGAATTCTCCACTGAGTTTACATACACTGAAAAATAAAATGTCCACATTTTTATTCCTGGCATAAACGTAGATGTAGCTGTCGGCCAGAGCAGATGTACTGAAAAGGTAAACTTATGAACTGATGTAGAGAACGGATTTCGGTCAGCCTGCTTGAGCCATTGTTTCTTGGAAGAGTGATTCGCCTTTTCTGTAAACCCACAGGAATGGCATTCACTGTGTTAGTTAAGTGTTAGTTGTTAATCATCATGACTGATAAATGATTTCCTTTTTACTGTATTTTATGGTTATGGTAATCAAAACTACATCATGGCCCCCCCGCACACCACCCTTTCATGGTGTGAGGCTGGTGTGCACGGGACCATCAGGTGTCCCATCAATTCCTGCACTGCCTTCAAGTTCATTAGAAGTTTGATGGGTGACCCAAAAGACTCAATATCTTTGTGTGAACCCTCTCATTTTATTGGTCACACCCAGGAGAATTTCTTTAGGCCCCTGAAACATGTGCTTAGCATTGGCCTTTGCCCACTAAAAAGAACATGTACTTTTTCACTCCCACTGTTACCTTCACTATATTTACATCAGTGTGAAGGATGTACCAAGTTCTCTACAATGATTCGACCACCTGAATTGGAATTTTTCCAGTCCATCGTTACTGTTCACCAGTTCAAGGTTGTGATGCATCAATACTCTGCTTTCATATACAGTTGATAATCAAGTTTTATATCCACAGGTTGATGCATATAAATGCACATTTAAATAGATCCCGAGCCACTAAAGCTACCTCTGTGATGCTCTCTGTAGATAACTGCTCTACTCAGGCTTTACTTCCAAAAACTGCCTTCCGACAGCTTCTGTAAAGAAATCGGTCTGTACACTACCTCTCAATGGAGCTGCTGTATGTGCATTCTGTGAGTCCAGAGACACCAGGGTCCCGTAAACACAGTGGATAGCTGCAGCATGTATGGGGCTTGCGGTCTGAAAAATAACTGTGGTGCTTTTCTGCAGGGAGCACCCCAGGGCTGCACTTGCATCCAGGAACGAACTGGGGGTCCAAAAGCAGCCCGGGCAAAACTGCTCAAACCAGCCCTGCTCCCTTTGTCTTCTTGCACAATATCTCTTTCCATGCATCTGTCCAACTCCTCTCCATCTCCATCTCTCCGCTCTTCTATTGTAATTACCTTCTCGCTACCTCCTTCCTCCCCATCTCTCTATATCTCTTTCTCACTTGAATCCTCCCAGTGCCTGCTACAACCAACTTTGGGTAGCTGGGGAAAGTAACATAGGCACTAGCAGCAGCGCTGGGCTTCCAAAACTGCCTCCCGGGGCTCCAGTCTACCTGGCAAATGCCTGGAATAAAAGGCCTGTCCGGCCCTGCTTGCATCTCTGACTGCCATCAGACAGGTCAGCAAATAAATCTATTCTCGGCCAAGACACACCACCCACGGTCCTCTCATCGCACCAGTGCGTGGTGGGGTGCAGTTGGTGAAGTTAGAGAGACCAGCATTGACCTAAACATATGTGGTGCCTGTTGCAGCATTTATGGGGCTTGGTGCTGGAATGGAGGTTATGGCACCAAGCGCATTGAATCGTAGTGGCAGCCGCTACCCCAGGACAGAAGAACAGGACAGCAAGCACACAGAGGGCTAAGTAGAAGGGGACATTGAGATGTGAGGACAAGCCTTAGTCTGGAAACATCCACAGTAAACATCACAGCCAAAGACCAATTCAAATTACGTTTGTTAGTATGAAGGGTTATAACAGTGTTGCCAAAGGTAATATTGTGCATATAAATACAAATAAAGAACAAGCATTGGCACAGCCAATAGGTCTCACATTTGGGGCCTTATAACTGTTGAGCCATGCAGCCCACTATCCTGGATCATGTGCTGCTATGGATTGAATACAATTACTACATATTGGGCCATGCAGTGTGATTCAACAATACACATTGATCGGTTTGACCTCCTCAACCCTCATCAATCAGGCTTCAGAGCAAGACACAGTACGGAAACGGCCATGACGCACATAATTGATGATGCCCTCCAAATCCTTGATCACAACGATTCCTGCCTCCTTATCCTACTTGATCTCTCTTCAGCATTTGACATTGTCAAACATGAGAATCTGCTGGAGCTGTTAAACACCAGAATGGGTTTATCCGGAACTGTTCTCAAATGGTTCACTTCCTTCCTACATAACAGGTCTCAGAAGTTCAAGATCAACAACGTGTTGTCCTCATCTGTGCCTGTAACATTAGGCGTTCGACAATTTATCTTCCCTATCCCCCACTTTGTTCAACCTGGTCATGGAACCACTCACCACATTGCTTCAAGCATCTAATGTACACTTTCACATGTACGCCAATGACACTCAACTCTACCTCAAACTCCAATCCCCGGAAGACATCAAACTTCTGAACTCCACGCTCAGAAACACCCAATCATGGTTGGCTGACAATCACCTCAAACTAAATGCCCTGAAAACTGAGTTCCTTCTGATCGCACCTCCGGCGAAACTCGCCATCTCCCAAACCTGGCTCAAGCACCTTACTGCACTCAATTTCCAACCCACCATCGTGGACTCCGCGAAATCCTTAGGCATCACACTTGACGCCAATCTCAACATGCAGCAGCACATTAGCAAAGCAACTAAAGGAGCTAATTTCCAAATCAACACTTTGAGGAAACTTAAACATTTCCTCCCAGCTAAGGACTTCCAAACTGCTGTACAAGCCCTAGTCATCCCACGCATAGACTACGGAATAGTGGCTCTCAGCGGACTCCCCCTATCTACAACTGCACCCCTAAGAGCTTCCTTGAACGCTGCAGCAAGACTTATCACCGGATCAAGGAAACATTCGCATATATCCCCTGACTTAAAATCACTGAACTGGCTGCCGTTTGAAGCCAGAAAACAGCTGAAAATCCCCTGCATGACACACTTGGCCGTACACCACAAGTCACCCGACTACCTCACTCAAAAGCTGACTATATCAGGAGGCTCTAGATCCAACAGATGCACAAAAAATCTCCTCCTGAAACCTCAAAGATTCCGGAAGGACAAAGCATACAAACGCTCCTTCTCGGGAATGGCACCCAGGATCTGGAATGCACTCCCTCCTGAAACCAGACTTATCTCCACGGCATTTTTTAAGAAAGAGGTAAAAGCCATCCTGATGGCTAAATTCACCTGAACGCTACATTTACTGGACCGAAGACCTTGCTCCGTTTTTTTTTTTTTGTATTACTGGTTATTCTGATTATCTTTTTGTATTATGTTTTATCTGACTGCTATCCTACTTTGTATAATGTTTTTATCTGATTGCTATCCTTTTTGCATTATGTTTTTATCTGATTGCTATCCTATTGGGCTATTCACTTACTACAGACTACTATATTGTACCCAATAGTTTGTTTAATCACCCTCTTGTTTCCCCATGCCCTTGTTTTCTGTAAAGCGCTCTGATATCTGCAAAGATTTTGCTCGCGATATATAAAACTTTGAAATAAATACATAAATAAATAAATAAATAAATAAATAAATAAATAAAAGCAACGATGGGAGGGTGGGGGTGAATTGAAAGAAATGACGGGAGGCCGGGAGAGAACTGAAAGCAACAGTGGGAGGATAAAAGGAATTCAAAGCAATAATGTGAGGGTGGGGGGGATTAAAAACAACGATAGGACAGTGGGAAGTTTTGAAAACATGTTTGCCACAACTAATGGTTCCAGCCTGCAGCAGATCACACGTGCATCAAGACTATCTTGTGATTCGCAGATACTGCATTAGCAGTTAGGGTGGTGTATATATCATCAAAGACAGATGCAATACAACATATACACTTTGCAATATTACTTATAAACTCCTCACATGAAACTGCGCCTACTAAGTGTTGATATTTATCTACAGCACCTTGATTCAGACTTGTTGGCGCTCTAGGAATCGATTTATACTGCACCCATTAGCGGTTTACTATATGACATGAGGCTGTTCAACAGAAACACCGCCCTTTGGCGAGGTTGCAGAATGCCCAGAGTCCCGGGGATTGTGCGGGATGGTGCAAATGGGGCATTTCCCTGATGCCAACGAAGTTTAGTATGACATACTTTATGTACCTCCTCTGCCACCACACGATTGTCAGACAGACACTGAGGCTGAAGCAAGCACTTCGTGGACCCCCCGAGCTGCTCTTCGGTTTCCTGTCAGCCTCTGAAGCACCACCACATCCGTTGTTCGACTGGACAGACCCCTCCGCCAGCGAGGGGAAACTATTAGTTTCACACCTCAGTTTACCTCAGCCTTTAGTTTCTGTCAGTCAGTCTCCCGGTCCCCCCATCCCTCCACCCATTAAAAGCGCGGTGGGGATAGTGGATGAACCGTAATTTGAACCAGTAAAGTGCCCCTGTGTAATGCACCTGGTGGTCTAGTAAAGCGCTCCGCCTTGGGTTCGAATTCGAGCTGTATAAAAACTGCAAGAATTAAAATAAAAAAGCAAGGAGTGTTGAGCTGAGGGCAAGCACTGCGACTGCTTCCGTTCAGATCTGACCCGTTTGGACCAGTGCTTTAAATGGGCCGGTACTCACCGGTACTGAGTACCGGCTCTTCCACATTTTTTAGCCGCCAGTACCGGCACTTTTTTTTTGTCAGGGAGAGTACCGGTACCCTGATAGATGGAACTGCAGGCTCGGGTTTGGAATCTCTTCCAACGCAGGACAGATGCCGCTCTGCTTCCTAATGTCGCACATCACCCAGAGTCCTTGAAGTGGCGTTTTTGCAGACAGGCTACTGGATTAGCAGCGCCCATTTGAATTTCCCCACACTGCAGGTGTTGGAGAGGGCTTGTATCATGCAGTGATTAACAACCCTACACCCAAGCTGGTTTTCCGCACAGGAGCGGCTTCCCTTTGTGTGCCTCTCCAGCACTAATGGCTGCATTTACATTAAAACAGCGACTGATCAGTGAGTGTGAAGGCAGCCCTGCCCAAAGAGCAAAGAATAGCAGGGACCCCTGCAGCACCCCATGAAGGACAACTGGCAATGGATCTGGTTGGGGGAAAACGAGATAAACATAAAAGGAAGGGGGGGGGTGTAAAAGTGTGACAGCTGAAGTTAGATTTTCCACTTTTTTCCGATAAAATACCAGCTATTTGTTCAATTCTGAAATGGGTGCTTAGAAATGTTATTTTAACATACATTTGTGTAACGTTGCCTTGCAGAATTTGCAGGGCAACAGAAGTCATGGAGTATCTATGTCTCGCCCCTAGCCCCGCCCTTAACCCCGCCCACTTGGCACACCTCTAGCCTTTTTTAATGAGTACCTGCACTTATTTTTCCCCATTTAAAGCTCTGGTTTGGACAGTTCTGCCAGGTGACCTCAGGGTCATTTCAAGAAATTACATCAGGTGCTTTCTGTATTATTTGACATTACTAACACAAGTTCTGAACAGAGTAACGTACAGCAACACATACACTGTTAGTATGGATGTTTATAGAAAAAATAATGAAACGCGCCTTCTCGTATCTTGAGAACTTCTAGTGCCAACTTTCTAAAGATTCCTAGCTATTCGATGAAATGCAGTTGGGGAGCGGTGGAGTGTCAGAGTTTCTCTGCCCATGCACCTGCTCTGTGAAATTATTTCCAGATTATCTTAAATCAGAAACCGAGTTCAAAATTATCTAGAAAAAAATCTAAAAACGTAGCTGTTCAGATAAGTCTACGGTTCTTAGACAGACCTTCCCAACTGCTTCTTCTCCCCTTATGTTTAAGGCACCGAGAAACAGCTGGTGAAAGTGCACTCAATCGAGTGCTGAAAGACTGCGGACAATGGGAGCGTGGCGGGTCCATGAGGAACATGGACAAGGGGAGGGGGTGGGAGCATGTAGAACATGGACAAAAGGAGGGGGGAGCGGGAGGATGGAGAATGTGGACAACGGACACCAGGAGGGGGCCTCCTAACCAGGGGCTCACAATGCCCCAGGGTCTGTTCTGCACTAAGCACGAGCAGAAAGTGAAAGCTATTAGAAACAAGCACTGTTTACAGGAAACAATGCCCAGGCGCGCAGTCACAACGTAAACCTGCACTAAGCATGAGCAGAAAGTCAAAGCTATTAGAAACAAGGGTTGTTTACAAAAAACTGTGCCCAGATGCATGGCCGCAACGTGAACACGACAAAGCCTACAGGACGAAGCCTCTCAAATAGGAAACCAAACAGAAGGCAAACAGATAGCGCAGCTGCTCGCTCCCGCAAGGTAAACGCCACACATGCACGTGGTCTCATTGGAAACAGTGCAGTACATGCACAAGTTTCCCAAAAAGTCCTGAGTGACTCCAAGAGGTCACTCCTAGCAGTGCTTGTGCGCTGCGTAGGCAAGACCTAAAAATAGGAGTAGCAGCTGTGAAAAAGGGAGATGCTTTTTCACAAAGGGGTCCCGAGTGAAGGACAATGGGAACAAAAGTCGAATTCTCTGCGTTGTTACTCGAATTGTGCTGAGGGACACGCTCCTTGTTGACAGCTTATGAAGCTAGAAGTCACTCTCTGGGAACTACTTGCACAAATCCACAATGCCAGAAGCTGTATCTAGCTAAAAGGAACGCGTTTTCATACCTGACATTTTTATGTGAGAGACCAATGTGATCCACACCTATATAGAAAACTCTAAAAAAGGCATAATTTTTCCATCGTTATTATTCCATCAGCAACATGGCTGAAGATATTGCTATGGATTCTGAGCCCAATTCCTGCAAGCAGTCCATTTTAGGCCTCATTTTATAATTGAATAAATGGAATTCAATTAAACAAGCAACAACAGAGCCAAAAGTTTTTTTAGTTAAATTTAGTGCTTCTTCATCAATTTGTGATTTTTGTAATAAGGTACGGATCGTAGAGTGGGCGTATGTGAGAATGGCTCGAATGATGGATGAATAGAAGAGTGACTAGTTGCATGATTGGATGAGTGAGTTCAGGGGTTGTTACCTAGGTGAGTGACAACGACTTGATGAATGCATAGGTACATCAATGGAAGAATGTGTGAATGGCTGAGTGTTTGGATGGATGAGTGGCAGGGCCTAAGGATGGATACATGGATGAGTAACTGTGCAATTGGATGGATAAATTGATGAGTGAGTACATGGATGAGTCATCAGGAGCAGTGAGCTCAGAAAGCAACCTCTTGCCGCTAACTGAACCATGGCCTCCGCCAGCACCCTGGCGTTCCTAATCTAGGCATGCACTCACTTATCTTACAAATTCATCCAACCATGTGCAAACTTATTCATTACTCTTTTAACATTTGGGCAGTTGTCTATTCATTCAGCCTTCTAACCAAGCAGTTACGTATCTATTCATCCATCCACTCCCAGATTCAATTGTATATGCATTCACGTATCCATCAATCAACCAACTATGAGCCCCCCAGCCATCCATCCACCCACCCTTTACTCATTCCACATTTAGCCATTAACTAATCTACACAATCACATACACAAAATATTCAATCACTAGAGATGAGTGGCTACTTTAGGTGTGGGGTTTACAGATTGGTGAGAGGGTCACTCCATACATGCACCCAGTCACGCATCCATTCATCTGTACATGCACTCTAGCATTTAATCATTTATCCATCCACTCACACATTCATCCACCCATTGACCCTTTCTTGCATTCACCCACCTGCACAAGAACAACCACACAAAATACTAAATTGATACACATCACTGGTTATTTGTGTATGTAGTTGTGGTGAATTGGTTAGTGGGTTAGCTTAGAGGTGGATAAATGGGTGCGTGCATGGATAAATGAATAGATGAGTGAGTGCATGGATTAACAGAGGAGTGAGTCAATGGACTGGTGTTTAGGTTAGTGCATAACAAGATGGCTGAATGGACATGTGATGGATGAAGGGTTGGGTGAGTGAGCACATGGATGGTCGAATTAGTCTAAGATATATATCCACAAACTGTTAACAGAGCTTCTTATTTACAACAAAGGGAAGGTACTTCTACATTAATTAACAACCAATTAAATTAGACAGGGCCTGAAAAAGACCATATGGAAAAATATGTAAATCAATGGTAATATATTCGTTTTACACAGATTATTTTGAGGGATGTAGTTAGCAATTGAGTCAATAAATTGAAATGAAATTAATTTGTTTTTCAAGTATCACATTATACAAATCACATTAAATATTTGAAGGGACCTATTAATTGAGCCACTATCACATGTGAAGCCATTGAGCTTCTCAAAAACCCCATATGGAGCAGAAACCTGTAGATATTTCTGCTGTATCTTCTTGGTTGTGGAATAGAGAATTCAGTTGAAACATTTATGTTTACTGAGGACATGTACTTCAATGCTCAGGCAAAGTTTGATGTGGGATGTAAATTGTGTCTTCGGTTTAGACTCAGCCACATAGAAATCAGTCTCTGCCCTGCTTCAATAGGATCAGTCCAGCCCGAACTGCCAGATTAGGCCCTCCATGAACCGGACACAAACAATCCAAGACAAGTTTTACCCTTAAGAACGATGGGTTGGAACGCTACCCGTGCGATTGCCGGTGGTTGGAAAAATTGCAAGCATTCCTCCCATCACCTTCTGTATGTTTGATGTACCAACCCAAGTGGCAAGCATATGCCCATACGTGAGTCTTGTGCCTACAGCGCCACTGGGACCAAGCTATACCCAACTGAAGAGCCCCAATAAGGGTGAAACCAGTCTTGATTTGCTTGTGTTCTGGTTCAGGGAGGACCTGGCCTAGCAGTTCAAGGTGGTCTGTTCCTATTGGAGAAGGTCTAAGACTAATTTGCGTATGACTGGGTCCAAACCGAGGTGGCAATGTTGGTAAAGGAACAATAAATTGGAATGCTACCCTGAGCGATTGCCAGTGGTTACACAAATTGTGTGCATTCCTCCCATCACCTTTTCTGTTCCAAATTACATAAATACCCTGATCAGGGCTTGACCAAAATCATATTTCATAACCCAAATATTTTGAAATTTTTTGAATCTCAAGTCGTTTTAATAGTATCATTTTTTTAAACAATTTTTATTAAGATAATTAGTGCATTTCCATGACAACATAATTTGCATGACGAAATAGATCACAGTATTAGACATACAATTTTCTGCACAGTTCTCATAGTCCCACATTTGGATGCCACCCTTTCGTAACCCTCCCTCATACATATGAAAATTCTCTAACAGTCTGCTCCGCTTAGGGTATTCAAGCACTCTTATCCGAATCAGAGTCCTCAGGAGGCGGTGGTTCACATATATCTCCCCGATAGGAGTTCCAGGCCCCCCAGACCTTTTTCCCACTTTTTCGGACAGCTGCGGTGAATAAAAACTGACCTTTCCGCTACTATTGCCAGGTCCATATCTTTGCTCCACTGGGCAAGAGTAGGGACAATCCTAGACCCCCAGCATTGGCCCATATTCCGCTTCGCTACTGTCATGCCAAAAGTCACTCATTCCTGAGCTGTCGTTTTTAAGTCTGTTGGTTCCCATATATTGAGCAGGCAGCACCACGGCTCTGGCAACACAGTGACTCCTGTGACATGGGAGAGCGTCCTCATCACTGCCATCCAGTATCCCACTATCCTGGGGCAGCTCCAGATGGTATGGTAGAATGTCCCTGGCTCTCTGCATTCCCTGAGACAGTGCGGCGTGTCCGTCCATCCAATTCTATGTAGGAGTACCCTCGTGTAGTATGTGCGGTGGAGAATTTTTAGTTGTACAAGCTGCAGCCTTGATGGAATAGCCGCCTCCAGAGGAGAAGCTAGCGCCTCCCTCCAGTCCGCCTCGTCAATGTCTCCCACCACCCTCTCCTATGTGGCCTTAAATGTCTCTTTGGGGTCAGGTCTATTATTAACTATTTTCTTATACGTCATCGAGATTGCCTTCTTTTGAACATGGTCCATCAGGAGTCTGTCCTCCAATGGCGAGGATTCCTCTGGGGTCGTGTCTGGTGGCAAAACTGACTCCAGTGCGTGTCTAATCTGCATATAGCGGAACGTTTCAGTCTCTGCTAGACCATATGTGGCCTGCAAATGAGCAAATGTAACTACTCCACCCGTCTGCCACAAGTCCCCTACTGTTGATATTCCTATGGTGTCCCAGTTGCGGATCCCCTTGGTGTTGCTCAGCATTCCCAGCTTTTTTGTGTCCCATAGTGGCATTGCCTGCGTTATCTCTCGCTCCCATCCCAGCACGCGCTGAGCTACAAACCAAATGTGTATTGTGTTTAGTGTTGGCCCGGTGATAGTGTACTTCCTTTTTTGATTATACAAGGCGCTCATGATCCCAGCCCGGCGCCAGAAGATGTCGGTCAAGCCAGAATGCTGGTTTCTCTTGGCGAACATGCAGTCAGTGGTTAATCGGGACGAGCTGGGAGGTCCATTAATATGCTCTAATGTCCGGATGAGCGATCCCGCCGTCGTACCAGCTCCTAGTGAGTTTTTTTTGTGCTATGCGGGGTGCCTTCCCGTCCCAGAGTAACGTTGTAACCTCCGCATTGAATGCACCGAAGTAGGTTGATGGGACCGGAAATTGAGTATTCGGCAATGCGTACAGAAATCTTGGGAGCGCCACCATTTTAAAAAGCACAGCACGTCCCAGGAGTGTCACTGGTAATGTGCACCAATGCTTAACATCTTTTTTGAAGCACGCCTGGGGTTGGACCAAATTTACTTCAATGAATTGTGTCCGATCATGTGTAACAAATTTTGCCAAATATTTAAACCCGTTCGTAACGATTTGCAGGGGCACCCTCTCAGCAGCCACAGCGGTGGGCCCTGCAGGACATATAGCAACGACTTGTCCCAGTTAATTGTGTACCTGGATGCCCGCCCATATGCCGCACAGATATCTAGTAGGCAATTAATGGACCACGCTGGGGACATTAAATACAACAAGATGCCATCCCATATAGCGAAATACGATCTTCCCAGCCGACTGCCCACCGTATTCCCCTTATCGCGAGGTCCTGTCTAATCCAGGCCGCCAACGGCTCTAGCACTATTGCAAAAAGCAGGGGTGACAGTGGGCACCCTGTCTTGTCCCTCTCCCCAGTGGGAATTCTTTTGAGAGATAGCCGTTAACCACCACCTGTGACATTGGCCGCGTGTATAACAGACGGATCCACCCACAGAATTTTGGTCCAAAGCCCATGTGTTGGAGGACCGTGAAAAGGAAGGGCCTCTCCACCAGGTCAAACGCCATACGCGCATCTAGGGAAAGTATGGCAGCGTCCTCTGCTATGGTCGATTTGCGCTCTATTACACTAAACAGCCGCCTTAAATTGAGCACCGTGTTGCGGTGCGGCATAAAGCCTGACTGATCCGGGTGAATAATTTCTGACAAATGCGGCTGCAGCCTAGTGGCCAAAGTTTTAGAGAGTATCTTTGCCTCCGCGTTGAGAAGAGATATCGGCCCATATGAAGTGCGTTCTTGCGCCAGCTTTCTGGGCTTATGTATAGCAACTATAGTAGCAAGGCGTTGGTCTCTAGGCAGAGCACCAATCCCCAAGCTCTCTGTGTACATGGCTAACAGATTTGGTACTAATTGTGCAGCACTGAGTTTGTAGAACTCCACTGGAATCCCGTTGGGCCCCAGCGCAGGCGCGGCTGGCCCATAGAGGGTGCTGGGGCGCAGCCCCACTAACCTAATCAAAAAAACATGAAGACGTTGCTTTTTGCAACTATGGCAGCAGAAATGAAAACAGACGAACTGACACACCTATCACTTTGAACGCTTTCATTTCTGTTCTCTGTGTGCTAACAGGTCTAAGTGCGCATGTCAGCAGTAAAAAGGAAAGTACTATTAGCAGAGTTATGGGGACTGCGCATGTTTGAGGGGTGCTTTTCACCTCAGCTTCCTTCAAACATTCACAAGCCATAGACCTGCTCCGCATGACCAGATCAGCGCAGCATGTCTGAAGAATGAAGACTCCTCGGGCGGAGGGGCATTTCTGCCCGCTATTCAAGCATCCTATAAGAAGATAGGTTAGATCGGAAAGAAGTATGTTCAGACCGAGCCCTATGCTGACTTCCCATCTGTAATTCAACAGACCCACTTGCAGTTGGTTAGGAGCACACAGCTGAGCCTGCCAGATTCTTTCATAGATGGGGAGTTCAGCAAGACTAAAGGTAAACAAAACAAGACGCTTGTTGGTTGTATATTTTAAAAGCATCGGTTCTCCAGTGCATAATGTTCCCTGTAACTGCTGTAGGTGCCTTTCGGTGTTGCACTCATAGCATTTTCTCCCTCAAATCATGTTTTTTTATTGTTTGCATGCACCAATAACTACTCATGGGACATACGCCGACTTGCAATTCGGAAGACACCGATTATAATTCCTGCACTCCACTTGCCTAAATTGTGTGATTTCAGGTACATGCTCTGCAAGCTCCATGTCTGCTAATAAACACAGAGAGGCGATTTATTTTGCACTGACAACAAACATGAGAACAGTTAAAAAAAAAAATTGTGGAGCGTTTTTATTTTATATTCACAAAATCCGAAATGATGTGCTCTTTCCAAGCAGACTTGTCTTCACTTTAGTGGTGCTTTCATATTCCTCCGGTCATCCCTTCTTGCCTCCTTCAGCACGAAACAGAAAACAGTTTTCATTTTTCAGTGCAGTATATTTGCAGATTTGGCCGTGCCATTAACCCTTTGGTGTTTACACCCACAGCCAAAAACCCTAAATTAAATTGTATAAAAAAAATACTATTAAAAAGCAACATTCAGGCTCGGATAAGATGTTAAAACTTAGACTTCCTCTGAGATTTGTATACGTATCTGAGCTTATGTCCACAAAGTTACCTACTTTTAGAATATTTGTTCGAAATCACATACAGGAAAGGGCAGTGATGACATGCCAGTGACAAATTGTGCACTATAAAAATGGTAACAACAAAATTACTACAAGTATAAATGAGGAAAAATGCACAGGTGTTATTACTTGGTAAAACAAGTTGCTATAACTTAAGTATTTCTAGGTCATAACGGTCGCCCATTTGCGCCTCTCAGCCTTTTGAATGGTAACATGTTTTTTGTTACCTTCATCAAGGATATTCAACTTTTGAAAGATGAAAGGCTGAGTGGATAAGGCAGATTCAAAAGATTTGTCTTGCTTGTCCATAGTCCCCCAAGCTACCTGACCCAGCTTGGGCACTAAAGAACAATAATGTCCACTTAAAAGAAAAAAACTGTAATTACACTTAAAAAAAATTTTAAACATCCTTTCACTATTGAAGTACCCTAGAAAAAAACTCTGTGCACTTCAGTTCTAAAAGGCGCCATAGGGCTACACTGCTGGGACAGAGAGTTTTAACAAATCAAAACATCATCCATGCTAGTGCAAAGCTTGGTTTGCCAACTCAAAAATTTAGCTGATGGCTGCACAGCTGGTGCAAAAAAGTGTTTAACCAATTAAAAAAAAAGCCCAGGTTGTTTTTGAAGTTTCTAGAAGGAGGACCCTATAAATCCCTCTCAAGGACATGGGGATTGTTTATTTTGCTTACTAAATTAGAGCTAAGAAATGTACTTTTGCCCGACCACTTTCCAAGTTCACCAGCCGCCACTGCCTCAGCGCCTTCCCGGTGTCCAGTGCCCTGATCGCCTGTGAGATCTCTTCCTCTGTGATGTCCTCTTCTAAAGCAGTGACTGCGTCCTCCTTGAAGGCGGGTGTTTGTATATCATGCAGAAAGACAAGGTTATCTTCCACTGTTGCAGTGGCTACTGGAGTATAGACCATTTCGTAATGCTGCGCTAGCGCTTTGGAAATCTGCTGCGGGGCAGTTACCATGTCCCCATCTTTGGTACGTATCTGCGTTATCCAATTACTCACCCTTTTTTTTCCCCCAACCAGGCCAGTAGTCTGCCTGCCTCATCCCCCTGGCCGTATTTTGTGTGTTGAGTATTGGTTAGTCTGCTGGTGACCACCTCTCGGGCGTACGCCCTGTATGCCTGCTGTGCCAGGTGCAAAGTGTGAGTCGTCTCCTCCAAGTTGCTAATTGCATGCGCACTCTCTGCTTTCGCCACATCTGCCTCTAGGTCGTCAATGTGCTTCTGGTGTTCCCTCTTATTACCCATGATCGATGAGACAGCGTGGCCGCGGAGTACAGTCTTATAAGCCTCCCATAAAACCGTTGATGAGGGGACTGAGTGTTGATTCTCCTCAAAGTAACACTTAGTGACCTGAAGCAGGGACCCCCGTAACCTACGATCCCGGAGATATCCCGGTCTGATGGGGAAATGCCTCTGATTCTGTGGGGTAAATGATGTATATATAATAATGACTGGGGAGTTGTCTGATATGTCCCTAGGTAAATGTCTAATGTCAGTCATGCCCAGCATCCCGGTGGCTAACATGAAGATGTAGTCTAGTCTAGAGAGGCTATTGTGAACCCCGGAGTGAAATGTATATTGTCTATCAGTCGGGTGCCTAGTGCGCCACACAACCCTGTCGGTTCTTCAGTCTTGCAGCCGAGGGGCTCTCTCAGGCCCATTCCAACAGAGGTGTGAGTCCTATTGGGCCACATTCCTACAGTTTTAATCCAAAAAAATAAAAAAACCCTCACAATCCAATTTGGCGGAGTCATTCCACTTCACTTTCATTTCTTGGCTCTCCGTTCAGATCTTGCGCCGTTCCCTCCTTTCCATCTGTGGCTGTTTGCTAGGATTGTCTCCTTTGCGGCCTTCCCTGCCTGTGGATCTTGTTTGCCGGCCTCCAGCCGTCCAGCCAATCTTGCGCCTCACTGGGTAATTCGAAGAACCTGGTGTTTCCTTCTGCCTCAACTATCAGCTTGGCTGGATATAGCATTGCGTATTTCAGTTCTCTGCTGCGGAGCTCACGCTTGACCTCTGTAAAATTGTGCTGTTGGGCTGTAACTGCCGCTGTGTAATCCAGGGAAAGGGTCACTGTGCTATTCTTTATTTGAAGGGGCGGGCTCGTCCGAGCGCCTGCAGGATCGCATCTCTATCGCGGAAGTTGAAGATTCTTGCCAGGATGGGCACCGGGGGGCTCCCGGCCTGGGTCACCCGCCCGGGACCCAGTGCGCTCTTTCAACCGAGAAGAATTTGGAGAGTCCACAAGGGCACAACTGCGTTTGCACCAACTCTTCCACACAAGTCTAATGCTGGTGCTTTGATGCTTTACGGAACACCAACTAAGCGCTCATTGTTGCGCTGAGAGAGCCCTTCTTGGTCATCCAGCTTCGCAGCCAATTGTTTGTGCACCAGTTCCAGCTAACTCACCTGCCGCTGCAGGGTTGCGGTATCAGCTGAGAGGGCTTTGTAGTGGTCTCCACCTCCGTCACCCTGGAGCCCATCTTTGCGAAATCCGCCCTCAGCTGCATCACTTCACTAGAAATTAAGCCTATGGAGGTCTGCATCTGCAGCAGGGTGGCCATTACATCCTGAAGCGTGACTTCTTTTGGGAGTTCTGGTCTCTGCCTATTCACAGCGGTATCTGCAGCATGTAATCCAGCTTGTTGGTCCTTTGTTATAGCAGATTTGTCAATGCGGTTGCTTTGTACCGGTTTGGAGCCTCTGGTGCTCAGGTCGCTGCAGGGAGGTGCGCTTGGTGCCAAAGCAGTTGCGTTTGGTCCTCACGAGCAAGTCCCAGCCAATAAGTACGGGTCAAGACCTTCGTCGATGTCTCTTGTCGCTTGCCCGCCAGGTGCCTGAAGCTGTATTCTGCGATCTGTGGTTGCGCTACGCTGCGCTGTGTCTCCTCGCCGCCCAGGTGTAGCTATCTTTTCAGTCTCCAGCGAGAGCTACTCCCTTCACCTGGCCTGGGGCTCCTGTTCAAAGCCCTATTGTTGTGCCGCACCACTGGCACAATTACACTCTCTGCGCATAGGGTTTGCAACTCACACCAGCACCTGTGGTCATCTACCCGGGCGTTTCTTTGTGCCCCTGCTTCCTGTACAACTGCATCTCATGCTGCTCCACTGCTATTACCACGTGGTCCCTCCGGTGCTCACGCTGCTAAGGGCACCGGGAGCCGTGGGGCCTGACACTTTCTCTCACCGTCTCTCTGTACCATGGTCCCGATCTGCCCCATTAACTATGTGGCACTTACTTCTGGGAAGCTTCCCACGCAGCGGCATCCTCTCCAGTATAAAGCCGGCCGTGGATCGGGAGACCAGCCACACTCACGCTGTCGGGCTGCACTGCGTGATCGTGCGTGCGGACCCATAGTCTACTGTGGCTCCCGGCTTCACGTTCGGGTGTTAGGCCGCGACTCCGCCCCCAGGCACAGCATGCCTCCGGTGGCTCGCCGCTACCCACTGAACTGATCAGCGGACACCGGAGGTAATGTGGCGGCTATACTCACGCGCTAGTTAGCGCAGGCTGTAGAATAAATGACAGGATTTGTGGAGCATTGTGGTCTGGCTCCGGAGCTCCTCTAGGCTGCGGCCATTTTCAACCGTCACTAGCCACGTCCCCCCCCCCCCAACAGTATCATCTTTAACCAAGAACTAAAATGTGAATTTCCAGAATTCATCAAGCCACATTTTGTGTTGAGAATGGGATTGAATTTATGCAATGTTATAGGACACACATTGTACGTTCTTTTCTTATTTTCATAGATTACTGATGTGCTTTAATTATGGCTTAGGTGAAAGGAAATGTATATTTAAATAAAGTAGGTGTTTTACAACTCCAACTATAGATGGCAAACCCCAGTGTAAAAGAGGGACATCGAAAACTGAGGTTTAGCCCAAGCATGAATTGAGAATGAGATGACCAAGTTATAATTATGGCTATTTTAAGAAACAAAATTATGATGTAATTTATTATTTTAATCAATGGAGAAAGGTACAGAGCTGTTTGGAGAGACCTATGTGGAAGGAGTCAAGTCAAAAAGAATGTTTATTCAGACCAAGTGGTCTTTAAATACATAAAAGCATCCATAAATGCAATCCCTTAAATTCAATCATAAAACTATTTAAAAGCTCCAATTCTATACACTTTTAAAAACTTTTCAACTTTAAGCATAAACCTCCCAATAGCACATGCTATATCCAAAAGGCGCATTTCAATTAACAGATCTACTGGTTATGGATGATTTCCAATACCGTATTTAATGAAAATTGGGTGAAAAAACAGTTTTTGTGCAGCAAGGACCTTTAAAACAATCTAATAATATGTTCAAAGTATTGCATTTTGTGCCTAAATTACAAGTACACTTTAATTTAGAGTCGGTCATAGCCCCTTCCATCCAGTCATTGTCATAGCAGGGATTGATTCTAATTCTTAACCTTACTGGTTCATTTCTAAGCCAAAGATTGGGTAGTACATCTATATCAGGGGTCTCCAACCTTTTGTGTAGTGAGAGCTACTTATGGTCAGTAAAAATTGTCGTGAGCTACTGAAGGCCAAGCAACTTGCGCACTTTTCTGAGAGACCTCCCGCGCCCCATTTCATTGATGTTAAGCCTAATTTCTTCAGAGCCCATATTGTGGCTTGAACACAATACTAAAGAGTTCCAAAATATTATGTTTTTATAGTACTTACTGGTATTGTACAGTGGCTTCGTAGTGCTAATATGTCAGAACTCTGCGTTACCCTTTTATCAACTTCAGAAAGGGTGAAGGATAAGTTTGCCTTACCAGACTGAGGCCTCGCCCAGCTGGTGTGACACAGTCTTGCAGCAAGTGCCAGTACCTTCTGAGTCCCTCAGGTCTGTGCTGATAAACTCCATAGTCCATGCATAACCACTGAGTATGCTTGCGTAGGCACACTTTTTGTAGGCACCAAAGGACAGGTTTTGGGGAGGAGGAATGACCCCTGAATGGCTCTGGACCTGCCTCGAGGTCATCAGAGGAAGATGTAGGTTGGCTGTGTGGCTAAATAAAGCTGGAAAGCTCTCTGCTTGCCTGATGCTCGTTGCTCCTAGTCCAGAGACAGTTCCGACACAAACGGCAGCCCTTTCCAGAACTTTCACAATGGCACAGATGTGTACAGATCCGAATGGAGCTTCAGAAATGGAGCGCTACATGGAATACCCGATCACCACTGTTCAGCCCTATGCTGGCAAGGAAGGGGAGCGCAGCAAATTGTCATTCGAAGACTTTGAACATTTCATTACTAGAGCGTAAAAATTCGGAATGTGGAGCAAAGACAACAGTAATGCCTCCTTTAGTAACTTCTTTTACCTGAACCCAAGGCAAACCCAACAACTGCCCAGTCACGCAGGAGCGAGTACATTCCTCCAATTAAACTACTGACTCAATTATATGGAAGTAGTGCCCCATCCATGCCGCAATTCGAAAATAGCTCAACCTTTCCTCAGATAGTGCTCTGACCACGCCGGGCCTGCAACCAGGGGCATGAGTCAATGCTGGCAATGTTCCAAGCAGCACTGAGGTCACTACCCAGGCATGGCAGCGACTGTCACTCTCTGCTCCAAGTGTTGTATAACATTTTTTAATATCTACGGATAAAATATGTATAAGAAGGCAGCCTCCCTACCATGGTCTGATTCCAGTCAAGCCTACCGAAGGATCCAAGCACAGAGATTTCATACATTTATGGGTCAGGTTATATTCTTGTTCGTTGTTCTTTCAAGAGAATACTCCTGGTATAAACTCATGAAGCCAAGATGACAGCAGTTGCTTTATTTGGAAACAAATAAAAGAGATAAAATACATTTTAAAATTAAAGATTGTCAGGGCAAGCTGTTGATTTGTGGTCACCACCTCAGCACTCATAACGCGCTGGCTGGAAGCATTTGTGACACAGATTCAGCCAGCGAAGGGTTCATTGGTACACCCTGTGTGCCCTCCTAGATTGTGATCTCTACTACCAGCAGCTCCCTGGGGGCTCTAGTCGAGGGGGGGCTGACAGCGGTAGCAGCAAGATGAATGAAACCGCCAAGGCAGACCATCTTTTACCTGACCCATACCTCAGAGATGCCTACCCACAAGGGCGCTGTTCAGCAACTTGAGAGGGGGCGAGGGGCAGCACTGGACATTGTCTGACTCGGAAACATAAACCAGGTCTTACATAAATGTTGTAAAATTGTTTTTTTTTCATTCCCGAATCCTAACGCTACGAGTTATCTACTTAAATTGGTATCTTTGCCCCAAAACTAAATACTAAAACTAATAAATGCGTGTTAACACCTCCGAGAGGCCTCTTGACACGGCTCTATTACCTGCTGCTCTGTGGCAATTAATATAAGGTGGCTCGAGTCATTGATTTACTTCGAGTTAAGTTACAACAGCACAAAGTCTGATACAAAATCTTCAAACTCCACTTTACTGTTCGCTAACACGGATGCATACGGGGCGAGCAGCCAGCACTGTTCCAATTTCCTAACTTTAGTAACAGCTACTGCAGATGAGAAGCGTTAACCTTCAGGATGCAAAAATATTCCTGTCAAATTCCAAAATTAGGCCGCGTGATTCTGTATGATATGCCACGCTTTGGCTATTAATAACGTGAATGCCACAAACAGTCTATAAATCACCGTATAAATATTCTTTCCTCGGAAATCGACATTACACAAAGCTGAACAAGGAATCGGATTGCGCACTTTGAAATACCAGGGGGGTAGGGGGCCAGCACTGGGCAGTGTCTGACTCGGAAACATAAACCAGGCCTGACAAACATTCTGAAATGTTTTTTTTTCACTTGAGAATCCTAACGCTACTACGGGTTTTCAAAATTGGTATCCCTGCATAAAAAGTAACAAATCCGTGTTAAAACCCCGAGAGGCCTCTCAACACGGCTTACCTGTTGCTCTGTGGAAATTAATTTGAGATGGCAGACTGTACTGAGAACGGCCGATGGCGCAGGTCCTGTCAGTTCTACTGCTTGCGGGACCTGCAAACAAGCTGCTCTGCACTGCCACCGTTAGGCAGCGTGAGCTACTCGCATGGTCTCGGCGAGCTACCGGTAGCTCGCGATCGACCGGTTGGAGACCCCTGATCTATATACTAGAACTGTGGTTCATTTTGCCACGAGCTAATCATAAAATACATAGATTTTTTACCCTCAAGATACTGACGATCATAGTCTTGAGATATTGATTTCCCTAATACCTTAAGATCCCTCTTAGCAATCTCAATTTGTAAATTCCGTGGACACGACTCGACTCTCATGTCCATGCAAGCCTTTGCTACAGTTTCCCTAACCCCCTTTGCCCACTTCAATTGACTCTGCTGTATCTCAATTTTCACCATTGTGATATTTTTTGTCCTCCCCGCAGTCCAGACACTGCCAGAATCTTATTAGCGCCATATGTGCCATCATATCCCATGATACCATTCCGGGCTCCGTTCTTATTCTGAATAGGGAGAAAAGTAAAGGGGCCACACGTACCCATGTTGTAACCCATTTCCAATTAAAGGGCCCGATGTTGGTAATCCCAGATTACCGATTCTTAAATACAGAATCATACCGATTCGGTATTTAAGAACAGGCAAATGGGATGTAGGTATTTTTACCGAAAAATTACCGAATCGGTAAGTTTCGGTAATTACCGAATCGGTAAATACCGATTCGGTAATTGCCATTCATTCCTATGGGGCCTGGAGGCCCATAGGAATGAAGGCCAATTACCGAATCGGTGTTAACCGATTCGTTAAAAGGGGGAAACATTGAAGGGCAGCAGGGTGTCACTTTCACACCCTGTTGCACCTGAGGTTCCGTGAATTCTGAACCCGTTTCATAAAGGTCATGGTTTCGTTACGAATTTGGTAGTAGCGGACCGTAACTAGTGAGTGCGGCATGTACGAGTGATTTCGCCATGTTAGACCGATGGCCTCACTATGTATTTAGGGATTCTGTTCTGAACCCTCGGGTTCCATTTTGTGTACGGCAGCCATTTTGTGGTTGCCCTCACATAGGCCGATGACTACGGCCGAACGAGTCTTTGGTACACGTACACTTTAGCTGACTCCTAGGTGACCCGAGCGACCTGACCTCGTTGCCTGAAGCTAACCTTGTGAAGCCAGTTCCTTGTTCGGTAGTTGATCGAGAAAGAGATCAAAGAACAGGACATTGTTGAGTTTCTTTCACATGCACACACCCTTTTATCTTGTTTCACATCTGTTTCTGTTCCTTCTTTTATGGTCTGTTTATGGTATGGGTTGTGATCTTTTATCATGGGTTTGTCCGGCCTGTCCGAGCAAGAATGTTGGGCTTTCCCGTGTAATTGATGGTGGGCTGGACAACTGAAGAGGGGGTTTGTCGACATGCGATACCTTTTGCAATGTTACTTGTGATTGGACAATTCGTAAATAATGGGCGTTTGTCAGGAATGTGATTTTTACCATAAAAGACGATGTCTCGCTATACGAAAATTGAGCAGTCTCTAGCGAACCTACTTTTGTCATACTTCGTAGATTTCTGTTCCTGGTTGCAGCCAATAAATTTGATCTTTGACGTCATCGAGAAGTATCCTGTGTCTCTGGATTCTAAGACAGGTGAACTCGAAGACTTCGGGCGTTTCCCCTGGCGCCGCTGGGTTTTAAAACCCGGGTCTTCAGTTGGCGCCCAACGTTGGGCGACTTCAGTTGTACCGGTCCAAGCCTGAAGATCGTGGGGAGCTTCGTGAGGAAATTCTGGAAGACGGCCCCCACTTCATTGACCCCAGCATGTCGAACGTGGACGGAAGGTTTTTGCTGCGAGGCTTCCCCGCTTTCCGACGGCTACGAAGGACTGTTGCCCTGACTGTCGCCCTGTCTTGGACCCTTTGTGACGATTTGTAGAGCGAGACGATAGACGGGTCTTCTGGTGACCTGATCGATACTTCAGTTAAGTATAAGTGGAGCGTCTCCCAGTCCTTAGTTTTTGGTTTCCTTCGAGATCTTTGATTTGGAACTTGCAAGTGCCAAAGCCGAGGGACTCGTATATTTGCGAGACTATCGTGTTTGGTAATCCCTTGAAGTTTGAAGCTAGACTAGTGAGCGAAGATACCTGGTCTTAGCAAATTTGGAAAGATATTTTGTTGTAGTTATAACAGGGATTCCCGATTGGAGGATTAGTGTCCAATACCTCCGGTTGGAACTCCGACTAATGAGCTCTATTCTAAACATGGTGTGGGCCCCATTACGTATAATGAAGTATGGGTCCGATACACTAGGAAAGACGGTGTTTTAAAATGGCCCCAACATGGTAGCTATGACACAGAGGTTTTAGATAATTTGGAAGTTAAACTATTTAAGAAGAAAGCCCGGCCGGCGATGTTTGACTCTTTCCGCCTCTGGCGTAAGGAAGCCAAACAGAAAGAAATTAAACTAGCGAAGAGAAATAAAAGAGAGAAGGGTATATCGATAATGCAGACTGCTATACAGTTTAAAGGAAATGAAGAAGAGCAAGCGAGTGAGCAGTTGCATAGGCAACGTAAAATGGCCATCGATAAATGTTATCCAGCTTTGTCACCCCTTCAACAAGGTGCAATGAAGGACCCTGAAAAGGATCCTTTGATGTCACACATCTGTTGAGTTCGCCACCCCCTTATGTGCAGAGTGCTACGGCACCTCTGCAACCTTTAATTCCGCAACCTCCAGCTCTTCAGCCTCCTGTTGTTGCACAGCCGCCAGCTCCTCTTCAGCTGGTTCCTCCTCCTTTGGCGCAGCCTTCTATAGGGCCGCCGACTTTGCTATCAGTTCCGTCTGAAACTCCTACCACTTTTTCTCCTATATTTGCTACTCCTTCTGCTACTGCTTCTACATATGCTTTGTCTCAACCTGCTTTGCCTCCTGTCCTTATGACAGCTTCTCCTTCTGTTCGACAGAGAATGACTGATACTGTTACTGGTCTTTTGTCTCCTCTCTTTGGGTCATTGACTATGACCCCTGTTTCGGTGCATAAACAGTTGCGTAGCCAGATGCCTGGTCCCGATGAGCGGGTAGTATTGGATCATTTGGCTCATAAGTGGGTTACCCATTCTTCAAGATATGATTTAGAGTCGGTTATGGATGTCTTCCGACAATGGGAAGCACCGAAGCAGAGGTATGTCTTCGACATCATGTGTACTTTCCTCCGTGAGGAATGGGAAGATGGTGAGTTGGGTCAGACTCCATCGGAGTTGTTTGGTGTACAGACAGAGTTTGCGAAAGGAACGATAGTGGGTCTCGATGTTGAAAAAGCAGTTGCGACATTGCTTTCGTTTTGGAGTGTGCGTCCTTCTCGGTCGTTGTTTGAGCCGGATTCTTCTGTTAGGAGAAAAGCGCGACAGTACCCTATGAGAGAGGTTCCTCCGGTATGGAAAGAGGCAGTTCAGGCCGATGTTAACAATGGTATTGCAGCTGTAAATGCTCATTTTCAGCGTGTTTGGGTACATGCTCCGTGGAAGAGAGCTGAAGGTGTGGCCCTTAAGCAGACTTTACCTGATCCCCGAAAGAATCATGCAGGGTATTACAAAGAGTTGCCACAGACAGCTGACGCATGTATTATGAAGTTAGCAGATATAGATATGCTGTTTGGTAATGTGGTTCCGCAACCCTTGTGGGGAACAATTCGTCATGTGGATCATGCGCAAGAGTTTGGTGATACATGGGCTAACATTACTGCTGCAGATGGACTTGAAGGTGGTGGAGCTAAACCTGAAGCTTTAGTTGCAGAACTCCCTGGTAGGATTATTTATTATATGAAGACTTTGATGCCTGCTATGTGAGTGAATTGGGATAAATTGTCTGCGTGCAAGCAGAAGAAAGATGTAAGTGAGTCTGATTTCTTCACTAGGTTTGAGGAGACGTTTATAGATCATAGTGGTCAAGACATGAGTACGGAAGGTGGCCAACGGTTGTTCGTAGATAAGTTTGTTCATAACTTGCTTCCCGAGTTGTGTAATAAGTTGAAGGATTCAGAGAGTTCATGGGCTGTTTCTTCGTCGCCCCAGATATTGGCTACTGCACAATATTACGAAAATAGGGATAAGGATGAGAAAGATAAAGCAGAGAGAAAGACTAAGGATTTGAGGAGGAAGGTTCTTTTGCAACAGGCGTATCCGCCTCGTTATAATCAGCGTGAATTTCAGTAACCTTAGCAGTTACAGAGAGGTTCGCAAAGGTCCGAGCCTTCTCAACAGCGTTTTCTTGCAGGACCTAATCAGTGTGCGTATTGTAGAGAAGAGGGTCATTTCAAGAATAGTTGTCCGGTTTTGTTACAGCGTACGAATGGTGCGTCTGGTGTGAGAGGTCGAGGTGTTCAGCAAGCTCCTAGAGGTAGAGGAGGTGGTGTGTTCCCCCAGAATGCACGTTCCTTTCCTCCACAGAATACGATGAATTGCTTTGATCAACAGAATGTTGCGTCTGGTAGGTCGACTCAGTATTATGCTGACGATTATTATGTTGAGAGTGAGAATGCCGACGGTAATGATTGCTAGGGCAGCCATAGACAAAGAGAGGGAGTTGTTTCAGTTCCAGTAGATCAGAGTGGACCTTATGTTGAAGTGATTACATCAGGTGTGTCAGAGCCTTTTCTGTTGGATACTGGTGCTGCGAAGAGTTCTATCATGCACTCTAAACTCCCTGGCGCACCTTTGTCTGGCTTGACAAATGTTTCGGTAGGTTTTTCTGGCGCCCCAGTTTGTAATCCAGTTTCTAGTCCTTTGTCTCTTTCGGTTGGACCTTGTGAATTGGAAGCACCCCTCATTCTAACGACGGGTTGTGGTGAGAATTTGTTGGGTTTGTATTTGTTGAAGAGATTGTATGCAACATTGCATTGTTCTCCTTCAGGAGTACAGCTTACATTGGGTAAGAGAGTGATCTCTCCGACGTATTTGTCCAAAGATCGGCTTCCATTGGAATTGCATTCTCTTCCTGATACTCTTTGGGCTACTGGTCCTAATGACGTGGGTCTTTTGGAGATTCCACCATATGTGTGACACTGAAAGCGAATGCTAGATTGCCACGTATTCCACAATACAGGGTTTTTAGTGATGGTGAAAGAGCACTTTTAGCGATCATCTATGATCTGATTGAGAAAGGTGTGATTGAAGAAACGAGAGGTAATGTGTGCAATAGTCCGGTTTTACCTATCCTGAAACGTACTGATTCTTCGCAACCGCCTGTGTATAGGTTTGTGATCGATCTTCGAGAAGTGAACAAGATTGTTGTGCCACAGTTTCCTGTTGTTCCAGACATTACTGCTTTACTGACTATGATTCCTGCCTCAGCTACTTGGTTTTCGGTGATTGATCTGAAGAATGCTTTCTTCAGCATCCCGATTGACGAGGAGAGTAGAGATATTTTTGGCTTCTCTTTAGGAGGCCGAAGTTTCCGATTTTAAGCGCGCTCCCCAAGGTTATTGTGAGAGTCCATCCATCTATAGTCAGGCTTTAAAAACACAGCTTGATACGATTGTTTTGCCTGATGGTGCTGCTCTTATTCAGTATGTAGACGATTTGCTAGTTGCTGAAGATGATGAGGAGACTTTTAAAGAAGCTACTCTTTCTTTGTTATGACATTTGTCTGACCTCCATCATAAAGTGTCCCTTTCAAAGTTGCAGTATTGTCAACAAGAAGTGACCTATTTAGGTCATCTCTTATCGAAGGAGGGAAGAAGATTTACCCTGAAACGAATTCAAGCGATCGCGAAAATGAGTGTGCCAACTACACAGAGAGAAGTGCGTCCTGTCTTGGGTATTACTTCGTTATGTAGGCAATGGATTCCAAACTTTACTTTGCTTGTGAAACCTTTGTTAGCACTTACTCTTAAGGATCCTCCGAATCCTATTCCTTGGTCTGACGAATGTCAGAAGAGTTTTTCTGAATTACGTAATGCGTTGTGTTCGGCTCCTGTGTTGGGTACTCCCGACTACAGTAAGCCTTTTACACTCTATGTTCACGAGAGAGAGGGATGTGCATTGTCAGTCCTGACACAATAGTTTGGTGACAAGCAGCGTCCATGTGCGTATTTCTCGTCGACTTTGGATCCGGTAGATAGAGCGTTGCCGAGTTGTTTGAGAGCTACAGCGGCAGCGGCTGTTTCTATTCGACAGATTGCTGGTTTGGTAATGGATAATAGTTTGATTGTAATGGTTCCACATGCAGTGGATACTTTATTAAACAGGACCAAAACACAGCACTTGACTAGTGCGCGATTGTCAGGTTACGAGTTGACGCTTTTGGCAAGTCATGTGCATATAAAGCGATGCAACATGTTGAATCCAGCTACGTTGTTGCCGATTTCTGTAGAGACAGATGTTCAGGAACAGCATGATTGCTTTCTTAGGACAGAGGAAGAAACGAAGGGTAGGATTGATCTGAAAGGTATTCCTCCTAAGAATTCTGATGGTACCTTATGGGTAGATGGTTCATGCTTTAAGCTTCCGAATGGTGATACGACTGCTGCATATGCGGTTACGACCTTGCATACGATTGTTGAAGCTTCACGTATACCACAAAATTCAGCTCAAGCAGCAGAGTTGATTACACTGACAAGAGCATGTGTGTTGTCGAAAGGAAAGAGAGTGACTGTGTATACTGTTAGTCAGTATGCGTTTTGTGTTGCCCATAGTTTTGGGCGTTTGTGAAAGGAACGTGGATTCCTTACTTCTCATGGTACGAAGATTCAGCATGGACAGTTGGTGAATGAACTTCTTGAGTCACTTACGTTGCCAACGCAAGTTGCGATCGTGAAATGCAGTGCACATAAGAAGGTTACCGATGACGTTGGTCGGGGTAATGCGTTTGCGGATGAAGTAGCGAAAGAAGCGGCGAAAGATGTGACGAGTCGAATGTATGTTGCAGGTCCAGCGAGATGGGTTCCGTATAGAGGAATGTGTGAAGATACAATAGAGTGTGTGAAATCAATTCAGGCTGAAGCTATGGAGAGAGAATTTAGTGTATGGAGAGAGAGTACGGGAAAATTGGATTCGACTGGTTGTTGGATTGAGTTGTCGGAACATCAGCGATGGTTGTTACCTGATGCGTATATGCTTGCAGTGGTTACGATGGCGCATGGAATGGCTCACATTAGTGCGAAAGTGATTTGTAAGTTGGTGGCTCCAGTTTGGGAGAATGCTGGAATTCCCAAGTGTGCGGAGAATTTGGTCAAGAATTGCATGGTTTGTCTGATGTATAATCCTGGCAAGGGAACTCCAACTCCAGCTGGTCACTTTGCGCCTCCGACGTATCGGTTCGATGTGCTACAATTGGATTTTATCCACATGGAGAGATGCAACAATTTAAAGTACGTCCTTGTGGTTGTCTGTGCCTTTTCAAGATGGGTAGAGGCTTACCCCTAAAAGATAATACTGCCTTATCCACAGCAAAGGTCTTGCTCAAGGAATGTTTCCCTAGATTTGGATTGCCAAGGATGGTGTGGAGTGATAATGGAAGTGAATTTGTGGGCTCGGTTATGAAGAGAGTGTGCGAGGGTTTGGGCATTAGGCAGAAATTCCATGCTGCAAATCACCCCCATCAGCTGGTTTGGCCGAATGTTTTAATGGCACTCTGAAGCTGAAATTAGCCAAGATTCAGGCGAGTTCTGGTCTCCAATGGCCCGATGCTCTGCCATTGGCACTTTTGTCAACTAGAACTACAGTTCATTCCAGAGTAGGCCTTAGCCCATATGAAATAGTGTTTGGGTGCCCGGCGAATGTGTGGGGAGTGCCGAGGCCGACAAAGTTTAGCAAGATTGAACATCCTGTGTTGATTGACTACTTGTATGACCTGAAGGCTTAATTGCGTGTCTTACATCAACAGGTTCATGATAACCTTCCACAAGCATCTGAAGATCCAGGCCACGCTATCAAATCTGGTCAGTGGGTTCTGGTTCGCAACTTTCAGCGGACCAAGAATGATCAGACCCGTTGGACAGGACCGCACCAGGTGCTCCTATCAACATGAACTTCAGTTAGAGTCCACGGCAAGAAGAATTGGATTCACGGCGTACATTGTAAGAGGGTTCCTTTACCTCTGCTGTACGACCAGTGGGTCCGTGAAGGTGTGGGCGATTCAGAAACGGAGACAGTGCCGAAATTTGTGCCATTCAGTGACGCACGTTTGGTTGGAACAAGGTCTGAAGGAGAGGACGATGATATTTTGCAAGCAGCTGTGCCTCCTTCTTTGAGACTGGACACCACTAAGCCGGAGTTGTTGTTTCGAGCTCAAACTGTGCCTGGTAAAGACCGCTATAATTTGCGGCCAAGAAATAATGGACAAATAAAAAAGTGATTTCTTTCTATTTTTGAAAACTGCACTCTCTCATCCGAAAAGCTGTTTTAATATATTTTTCTTTTTCGAACCGCCATCCGGGTTCAGCTGTAGGGTCGCAGTATAAAGCCTTGGAGTGCCAAGCCGTGTAGACGTAAGGTCGACGGTTCTGGTTTGTTCTAGGGCGTTCCCTGGACTTACAGACGTACACCTGAGCGAAGAGAACCACCTGCCGCAAACAGCACGGTTAGAGGATGGAGTTTTTTGAGATCGAGAGAGTCGTTGCAGAAATGAACTTTAAAACGAAACTGTGTAAATTGATGCGTAGCAAATGTTTCTTAATAACGTGTCATTTGGTGTTCCTTAGCATGACGTTGTCTTTGGTGGGTTGGATTGTTTTCACTAGCCAATGGACTTCTGTACCCACCTCCCAACCTATGTCTTTTCCTACTACTACTTCTTTGCATTCTTTTCATTCTTTGCCTGAACATGAACTGATTAGAAGATCAGAGTTCGTTAACAATTCCTTTGTGCAGCTCCTGCATCAGCATCAGTTAGTAGTGAACACGACTAATTGTTGGGTGTGTGGTCTTATGCCACATACTACGGATAGAGGTATTCCTTATCTGGTTCTGCCATTTAGTTATAATAGGTCTGTATGGGCGTATCGAACGATGTTTATCTATGCCCATGAAGTCTATCCCCTGCGTTCCATGAAAGATAACCCGAGTAATAGTGCCTTAGTGAAGGGAATAAACGATATGATCAGGGATATCGATACATATGGGACTATTCCTAAAGATGAGGTATTAGCTTATATTGGATGGAACGTGACTGGATATAGTGTTAGTCTGAGTGAAAAGCAGCGACGGAAAAAGTCACCTCCGATTTGGATCGTACCCCATCGTGGTTATTTTTGTCTGCAAGGCAATGGCAAGAATCCGACAGCTCAATTGGGGAAGAGTGTTTGTACTCAGACGTATGTTTTTGCGTCTCAGACTTCCCCACTGTTTTTAGCAGCTAAGGGCATGTATTTTGTCTGCTATGATAGAGCATATACATTGTTGCCCCCTGATTTTTTGGGAACATGTTATGTTTCGTATTTGTTACCCCCTACGTATACTGCAGCCACAGATTACCACAGAACGAGAGTTGTTAGAGGTGTCTTCGATGAGGAAGATACTGCGGGACAAGAATTGGGAGACTTTCTCAAGGGTTTCCTGATGTTTTGGGGACCTATGGCAAACAGTAGAAATTTGCGGCAATTGACGAGAGTGGTTGAGTCCACCATAAATGAGACTGCCGGTGCCCTAAGTAATTTGACTGCTGAGCTTCAATCGGATCGCCTTATGACATTACAAAATCGCATGGTTTTAGATGTCATACTTGCAGATCAAGGTGGAGTATGTAAACTGATCGAGCTGCTGCGTTTTCATACCAGACAGTGCTCCTACAGTGTACCAAGCCATTTCTAAGTTACATAAGATCTCCGAGTCTGTACATGTGGACGAAGGAGATTGGTCGTTGACTGGATGGTTTTGGGGATTGTTATCCACTTGGGGATGGAAGATTCTGATGATCATTGGGATGGCTTTAGCTATTCTTTTCTCGTTTTGTCTTTGTGTACAGTGTGCTCCTGTTATATGTAGCCTTTGTGCTACTACGTGTGTAAGGAGACCTGTCTATAGAGAAGTACTGAGTAATAGGATGATGCTCCAGCAACATCTTGATAGTCTGATGAAGATTGATATAGACATAGATTCAGATTGATGTGAGTTTAGGTTATTGCCTATGTAAGGGCAAAAGGAGGGTCTGTGGTTTCGTGAATTCTGAACCAGTTTTATAAATGTCATGGTTTCATTATGAATTTGATAGTAGCGAACCGTAACTAGCGAGTATGGCACGTACGAGTGATTTTGTCATGTTAGACCGATGGAATCACTGTGTATTTAGGGATTTTGTTCCGAACCGTGGGTTCCATTTTGTTTATGGCAGCCATTTTGTGGTTGCCCTCACATAGGCCGATGACTACGGCCGAACGAGTCTTTAGTACACGTACACCTTAGCTGACTTCTAGATGACCTGAGTGAACAGACCCCGTTGCCTGAAGCTGACCTTGCTAAGCCAGTTCCTTGCACGTTAGCTGATCGAGATTGAGGATCAAAGCACAGGACATTGTTGAGTTTATTACACACGCACACACCCCTTATCCTGCTTCTTATCTGTTTCTGTTCCTTCTTTTATGGTCTAGTTATGATATGGGTTGTGGTCTTTTATTATGGGTTTGTCCGGCTTGTGCAAGAAAGAATGTTGGGCTTTCCCGTGTAATTAATGGTGGGCCGGACAACTGAAAAGTGGGTTGGTCGTCATGCTCTACCTTTTGCAATGTTACCTGTGATTGGACAAATTGTAAATAGTGGGTGTTTGTCCAGAATGTGATTTTTGGCATGAAAGAGGATGACTGGACTTACGAATTTGAGCAGACTTCTACGAATACACCTGTGTTGTACTTTGTGGACTTCTATTTCTGGCGGCAGCCAATAAATTCGATCTTTGAAGCCACCGAGAAGTATCCTGTGTCTCTGTATTCTAAGACAAGTGAACCCGAAGACTTTGGGCTTGCCCCTGGCGCCACTGGGTTCTAAAACCTGGTTCTTCAACACCTGCACCGCTGTAATCAGGCGTCGTAGCACAACCAGGTGGCACTCGGCTGCCTGGTTAGGACCCAGATGATGAAGCATGACACAAACCAGGTTGGTGTGTGGGGTGTCTTTTAATAGCACCTAATTGGTCCTAACTCAGACCACAAACAGTGACTAAACTAATTACATACACATAGTGAGCTCATCCACATTGTTTAAACATATTACGCACCTGGGGAACCGGACGCGCCCCCTATACCCTTGCTCTCCCATTGATTTCTCATTGGACAATCATGCCAGATTTCAGAAATTAGTCAGTTCACTATAATTACTAAAAGGATTCCCTTCCGAAGTGGCAAAGTTTTATCAATGTAGCAAATTACTCTTTTTTTTTCTCAGCTAGTTTTACTAAAATTCTTGAGTTCATACCAGCCCTCCAAGCTGGACGCCTCCCCATTCTGTTTTAGTACTTCGAACTCATACAACATATCATGCTTACTCTTCAGATTCTTCAGGTGCACAGCCCTTTAAAGGCTTTGCCAAGGACATTTTCCTGTGGGTGACAGCCATCTTTCAGGGTTACTGTAAAAATATGGAAAATATATGTTCTTCAGTGGAGCAAATCCAATTGTGGTGGTGGCGGCAACCTGTCTCCATTTGTCCCCTAGCCTGGAATAAGTCAGGATACTTGCCTGGTGTTTGTCCACTCCCTTCCTGTAGTCGCTTGCATTTTTTCACTACCTTTTCTTCCCTCTCGGAAACCTATTAACTTCAGGTACATTTTCTGACTAGCAGGTGAAATTCTAGTAGGAACACCTATAAGGTTTCCTATACAAACAGAAAATAGATAAATTATCGTGCCAAATGTGCAGCCAGTTGAGAGCACCACACCATAGCTTTAAGAACCCGCAAAGCAAAACAGATTCACAGAAGGAGAATGCATTAAGCAGTAACTCATTATTAGTTAAACTGCCCAGTTAATAGAAAGAACACTGTCCCAGTGGAAAGCCGTAGGATAAGGTGGAAACTATTCAGGAGCTACCTCGGCTTCAATTTGGTTACAGTTCAGTATGTTGAAAAAAACATTTCTAAATATGAAGCTGCTTAACAAAGTGAATTATGCTAGTGCTGGAAGTTCTCACACTGTAAGCAAAGGGTTAATACTGTACAGTAATTCACAGTATTTTCTTTGACATATTGAATTCCCACCCGTCCGCATTTGTTGATGTTGTGCAAGGCCGGACAGTAAAACCAAAATCAGATGTTCAAGCCAGCCCAGCTCCATGCATCTCCTCACACAATCTCGCTATTTCCATCCATTCTCTTTCTCTCTCCTTCGCTTCTCACATTCTGATCACTTTTTCCCCAACCTTCCCCCCCTCTCTATTCTCTCTCTCTTGAAGCCTCTCTGTGCCTGCAGCAATTAAGCTCGAGGAGCAGGGTGAAGTGACAGATGTACCTGGAGCGACATTGGGCTTTCAAAACCGACCTTCAATGGTTTCAGCCCACCCGGGAAAGTCCTTGTGGAATAAAAGGCCTAAAGGACTTGATGCTGTGTCAATTTTACACCAGAAAAAATTGGTTCATCTACGGGACGATTGGGGAAAGGATAATACATATGGGGTATATATCAAACGAGGAGGGCTCCCTAAATGAGGACCACATTTTAACTTAAAGTCCAGGCAAACTAATGAGAACACAGTGAGTTAATACAGCGCTGAAACAATTCAGCCAGAGCAATGAGGTCACATAGGACCTCAATCTATGGGAATAAAACCATCTCTCTGTCATGTAAATGCGACAGTTCAGATTATTCCAAGTCCCCAAAGCTAAACAAATGGCTGGGGAGGCAGGTATTAGCAACTTTTTAATATATATTGTTTTCCTAAACAACTGTTTTACTGCTCATCTCTAAATTACATGAGCAGCACCACCTTGTGGCAGACTGCCCTAAGTGAGGTGTTCACAATTAGGTGCCGGTGCCGAGAACCGGAAACCAATTAAGTGCTGGTGCTCAGCACCGGCTCAATTATGCACTGGTTCTCGGGAATATGCTGTGCATTACGGAGTCCTGCAGGGATCAATGAGGAGTCCTGCACTCATCGTTATTTACCTACAACCTCTGGGGATAGTGGCAAAAAATAGAGGGTTGTCATTGGTATCATATGTAGAGGACACCCAATTGTTTATTTTGTTTTCTAAAAACTGCAATCATAACCTCGTCAAATTTAAACAAGATATGAATCTAATAGCAGATTGGATGACAACTAACTGTCTACAGCTGAATGCTAGCAAGTCACAGATCTTGCTGCTAGGAAAGGATATTTTCTAATCAAAGGAGGGGGAGGTAGAAAATGGATCCATTCATTTTCCAGGTAGATATCTACTAATCAAAGGGGAATGGATCACTTGTCCTGCTCAACCTTAAGTATGTAGGACTTGCAAAGGGTGTCCCAGAAAAAAGACCCTCATGCACGTGATGGGTATGGTGGTTTCGTAGCGGTATATCTTGGTTCTCTGCTTATAAATCACGTGTGTGCATAATCATTAGGTCTATTTTGATATGCAGCCTCCACCCGGAGGTTTTTACCCAAGGTTGGTGCAGTAGTGAGCCAGAAATAAAAATAATAAAAAACCAAAAACTCAGAGTTGCGGAAATTTTATTCTTTCTGGTTTTGGGTTTGGTAAACTCTATATCAGTGCATCTTGTAGACTGGGTAATGAGTAATAGATGCACCTAGAGTGGTGAATTAAAAAATGGGGATGGTTAAAAAATTAGGTCGACATGTTTCTGCCCCGGTTGCCTGTTGCCTCAGTGCGCTGTTCTGCTCTTACCGAACCGGCTTCCGGTTCGGTAAGAGCAGAACAGCGCACAGATAGGAGAGCTGAGGAACGGGTACAAGAGCCCTTCCCAAGAGCTCTACCACCGAAGGGAGTGCGTACATTAATTGCGCGAGGTACTATAAGACCTCCAGAACAAAGGAACAGGTCAATAACCTCTTCTTTCACTTATTGAGCACTTTATCTATATAATCCCTCACATTATATCACTAATGGTCCTGATGAATGCCCGTAAGTCCTAGAACTCAGGCAACCGAGGCAGAAACATGTCGACCTAATTTTTTAACCATCCCCATTTTTTAATTCACCACTCTAGGTGCATCTATTACTCATTACCCAGTCTACAAGATGCACTGATATAGAGTTTACCAAACCCAAAACCAGAAAGAATAAAATTTCCGCAACTCTGAGTTTTTGGTTTTTTATTATTTTTATTTCTGGCTCACTACTGCACCAACCTTGGGTAAAAACCTCCGGGTGGAGGCTGCATATCAAAATAGACCTAATGATTATGCACACACGTGATTTATAAGCGGAGAACCAAGATATACCGCTACGAAACCACCATACCCATCACGTGCATGAGGGTCTTTTTTCTGGGACACCCTTTGCAAGTCCTACATACTTAAGGTTGAGCAGGACAAGTGATCCATTCCCCTTTGATTAGTAGCTAGGAAAGGATAGCCAGCTGTGGACAGAAAAATGGTAGCCTGGTGCTCTGGGGCCCGCAGCACCGCCCAAAGAAGTTGTGAAAAATATGGATGTTTGGGTGGACCGCATCCGGTCCTTCGAAACCCAAACTACAGCCGTTGCTGGGTTCTGTTTTGGGCTTCTACGTGGAATAAAACCCTCGTTGGGGTTTTTTGGTCCACAAACCTGCTAGATTATTATTCAAGCGATGATCTTATTTAGACTGGATAACTGCAGCTCGCTTTATCTAGGTGCAAAGAAGGCCAGAATTCAGCGCTTACAGAGGGTACAAAACACAGCTGCACCAACCCTCCTCGCTCTCTCTAAATTTTGCTCGGTGTCCAAACACCTATTTGTCTTGGCCACATTTCGTAGAAAATTGTCAGAAATCACCCAAAATTTGTAGGCTCTGCAGCCATTACATTTTGCTTATCACTTTTTCCACTGACCACGGGATTCCAAAAATTGTACTATTATGCTCAGTCCTCCTCATTGAATGGGTAGCAGCATTTGACAACTTAAACTTCATTTGCTTAGTTAGTAAAAAAACATAGCAAAAAAAATTAAGTAAATGGATTACAATAAATTAAAATCCAGGAATCATTAAGAACCTCGTGATAATAATAATACCCACCCAAGCCCTGCCTTAGAGATATAAAGGCTGTGATTCATTACAGAGGATCTTTGGTGACTCAACAAATTTGGCTCATCCTTTCATGACTTGAAGGGCTAACTGATGGAAATATCCTTCCACAAATTAAACAAATCTTGGCACAGCATGTGGTGGTTCCTCTTTAAGACAAAAAATAATGGCCCGATTGAAACTAGGAATTTTAAAATGAATAAATATCAAACAAAGCCATATTAGCAAAGGGGAGCACGTACACAAAATATGTACATAGGGCTCTGATATATTACTGCCAAATCTGAATGCTTTTGGCTCAGGATAATGCTTCCACTGAGCACAAAAATCTAAATTGGCAATATCCACAAAGCAAAAACTGATTAGCCTGATTTTTGTTACTACAGGCAAGTAGTCATAAAAGTAGGTCTTCGTGTATTTAAGCTTAGAAGCACCAATTACCAACCAAGCATGACTCATCTTTCTAAAATCTTACTTATCTTGATAAAAGGAAATCATTTTAATGCGGATGTGATCTTTGCTTCTGATGCTAATAAAGAAAGCCTCCGAATACCAAATATCAATCATAGGGAATGAACACAGCGTTTCAGCTAAATATTTTGCCCAAGGATTATTATTCTAAAGATTAAATGAAGAAAATTCCTTCGAAATCAGATTGCAGAGTGTCTACGGGCTCCCTCCTAAAACACGTTTTTTTGTATCAATGATGCTTACATAGCTCAAGATTGTGTGATTAAATCGAATCACAGCCACATTTGGCTTGTGGAGCAGATGCTGAAATCCAAATCAAGGCTGTATTTAATTTGCACTGTGCTAAAGACCACACATCCCGACAATTTGCCCAAAAACAAAGCCTCTGAGCGTTAAGCCAACGAGAGTAACAACTTTACCTTGGCTACTGTCGAAATTGGCCCAATTAGAGAGAGGGCTTCCTTGTTCTTATTGCAGCGGACATAGAGCAGAGTTAAAAGAATGGTCCTTAGATGCAGGAAGTGGTGATAAACTCTCATCACACCAGAGCCCTGAGTATATACAATGAGTCACTATTTCCACTCCCACATTGAGTGCCATCTGCCCAGCTGTTTATCTTTTATGCTAAACACCAGTGTCTTCATTTTTTCCTGTGTTGAGGAGTATTCCCTTTTCTGCAGTGTGAATTAAATACTGCGATTAGCCTCTGTAAGTCTATCTCCTTTTTACTTAGAAGAACTGTATCACCCGCATTTATGGTTCGATTTAAACCGAATAATACTTTTATGATGATGTATCGCCCGCATACTGTATTGCTGTATTGACGTTTTGGGGGGTGTGAGTACGTTGTGCACAAAAGGGTATTTCAATTGGCTAAGTTTAAAGATGGAGGGAGTGACAAAAAACCTCTGTTTGAGATTATAGTTGGTTAAAACTTTTGGAGAACCAATTAATTTGGTTGATATCTTTAACCATGTATCTTAGTGCAACATTTGAATCGCCCGAACCGAATAAAGTATTTTTTTAAAGTATTTTGAAAGAATAAATTGCCCATTTTGACTTAGTTGGGATTCCCAAGCATTCAGTTGCGCCAGAGTGGTCCTCTAGTTACTCTGGCAAAGGTTCATTTAAAATAAAGAAAGCAGATTTTTGAATTCGAAAGAATGACATATTTGCGGACATCAAGGTTAACATGGCACCCACTGCCTCTGCTTTCGAATGAAAGCCTGCTTGATTAAATTAACTTAATTGAAGAGGCACAGTTTTTCAACTCTTTCAGTAGCATATTAGTATAAACTTGGCCTTTACTTCCGATGAAGCTCCTAGCCATTAGGTAACTTAATCAGAGATGGGACCTTTTTAAGGTGTCGCCTGTAGACATGTTTAGCTGTAGGTGAGAGCTATTGTCACAGAAAATGCACCACACAATTTACATGTGCAGGCATACATATTTTAAAAGGGGCTTTTCAGCAGTCTATTTCATCTATTAGCTACTGTGGTTTAGCTGTCTTTGGCATTGCCTGATAGGGCCACCCATTAGCGTTGTCAAGATAAGTGCTTTTTCCCATTTTCAAACTTGTTGTGAGGCTACCCATCGCACCCTCCAAACCACTCTACCAAACACACAAAGGGTACGTACCTGCTGTCTCAAAGATGTGTGAGCAACCATCAGGAAGCACACATCCTGTAGACAGTGTGACAGTGGGCTCTCTACAGGAAGTGAGGAAGGATGGGTCAACCAAGACAGGGAGGCCAACTGTCTCAGTGTGCGCCATCTTCTTGAACTAACAGCGTATGCTGCAAAGTGGAAGGAGCAAGTTGTCCACCCAAAGTCCAGCCTAGTCAAGTCCAAATCATAATCATCCACCCAGCAGCAGCAGCCGCACAATGCATGTTTTTCAGTCAAGGACATCAGTCTCAGCTCCGTGATGTGGTGTTGTCGCTATCCATGGGCTAATTTTTCTAATGTCAACTATTACGAAGTGCATACACTCCGGAAAAGCAGTAGCCATCTTTGATTGGGCCATGGTTTGTGTATCAGCAGGTTAACCTGAAATATTGCATATTCATTCCTTTCTTTCAACTGTACCTACAATACAGTATGGTAACAAATCAGCCGACCCTTAACTGCATGCGTCCATTCAAATTGTTGGTCTCTTAGTGGTCTTGAACTGTAGCATGCAAAAGAGTCCAGCATGGCATTTCCTCTATCTGTATGTGACCTTCACACAAACTACACAGCACTTGAAGCTTGCTCTGTCTCCCTGCAATGTCCTGATTCAAGGGGATTTGTCAGCTAAATGATGCAAAGGTTGGCTTCAGGAATAAAGACAAGGATGAGCCAGTATCCCTTCAGTGTCTCTGTTCTAATTTAAAACCAATATTGATATTGGACAGAAGACAAATCACAAGAATACCTGAACCAATTTACTCACCAATGAAGCGGAAACCAAGCACAACATCTCCTTGGGTCTATCACCCTAACTGTCACAGAAATCACTTCAACTAGGGAAGTGGAATGTAACAAACGTTAGGAAGGGAGGAGGGAGAAGGATAGAACCAACCAGGGAAATATGTGACACATGATAAATCACAACAGTTGCCTTGAAAGATACATGAAATAATTACAAATGTCTCATGAAAGGAACCAGGAAGAGTTGGCATATGAACCTTTCAGGCTGAATCAAGGAGCTTTCCTACACAGGACACTACATTCAGTGAATTTTAAACTTGCTTTACTTCAGTTGAACCAATTGGGCTAAGCCACCTGTTAACTTGATTGGAAAGTTGGTGGCACCAATACAACTGGTAACCGTTGGCAATGGCAACATTTTAACTGCCCTCCATCCCCAGTATATTGCTAAACTGTCATAAGTGAGCTTTACTGCTTACAGACTTTCTACAGCACTCTGAGCATGAATCAACTAGTGCAGAAAACACTGAATTCCCCAACATAAAACAAGAAGACATGGGCTGTAGGTTACAATAGTGCCAGTTCCACCGGGAAATCAATGCCGCTACTTTTTACATTACACAAACAAAATCCTTCCCAGGAATGCAATGTACTGTTGTTGATTTCATAGTGTTGCCTATTGCATCAGTGGTTATTTTCACTATAGCAGAAAAGTGTAGTGGCCAATGGTAGGAGGCTGGCTTAGTATATGATGCCCACTCTAAGGAGTGATGCACCTTTCACTAACACAGGCAACCCTTATGGTGATTTTAGCGGTCTTTGATAACCATAGGAAGCGCTCAAAGTGGTAGCTGTGGAGAGCAGCCTTCAGGCTTATCTTGAAGAGTGTAACACAGCTTATTTACCACATTTATTTATTTATTTATTTATTTAATTTATTTATAGTGTTTTGTATAGCGCGGACAAGACCCGTGGGTATCAGAGCGCTTAACATAGAATGTAGATTACAAATAGACATTATAGTAGCGAATATAACAACAAACATATATGAGGTAGAAGGCGATAGGCTATAAGGGTGATTAGATATATATATTCTTAAGCCTGTGCAGTTAGCATTACGAGGTGAATAAGTATTAACTTGAGTCTTAGGCATAAAGCCAGGCTCAGTGAGGTAGGGTTATATAGCATTACCAGTGCAATCACGTGTGCAATTAGCATTAAGAGTTGAATAAGGCTTAGCTTGTATCCAGGATCACAGAGATACGCCAAAATGAGGTAGAGGTTATATAGTTTTGGTTATAGGATACAGTTATCAGATCACATAGATGTGAAGTAGTAGTAAAGTTATTTGTCGGATATTGATCTTCAGAAAACTCTTGACAAGGCCATCCGCCTTTTTGGCGTAGATGTTCATATCAGTGATCAATATGCTTCTCTATGTAAGGTATTTATTCATCATGTGGCTCTTCAGTTCCCGTTTGAATTTTACTGTATTTTGAATCTTCCTGATGTTTGGTGGTAGTGAGTTCCAGACTCTAGGGGCAGCTCCAGAGAACGCTCGGTCATAGGTCTTTTCTTACGGAAAAAGGCTGGCCTCAGTAGTAACTCCTTAACGCTTCTAGTTGGTCTGTTACCTCCGGATAGCATAATTTTCTTGGCTAGGTATCTCGGCGTGTTGAAGTGAACCGCTTTGTGAGTTATACAAGCCGTCTTCATTTGAATTCTGGCCTCGTAAGGTAGCCAGTTTAGTGCTTTCAGGTGAGGAGATATGTGATCGAATTTCTTCGATCCCTTGATAAGTCGTGCAGCTGCGTTGAGACAGGCTTTTAGTGGTGCAGTGGATGTTTTTGGTAGGCACAGTGTTTTATAAAAATAAGTCTATTTATTACAAAACACAATCTCTAACATATTGCTATATCTCCTACTCGGATATCAACAATGCACAGAACAATACTTCAAAATAATCAGGTAAGTAGTAGAAATTTGCACTGGTCTCCAGGGGAAGACCATACCATATACTAAGAAAGCGGAATGCGAACTGCAAAGGAGAATGGAACTTGAACCAAAAGACTCAGAGGAGCTGGGGAGACAAGGAACCACCCAAGGTAAGTACCCAGAACCTCACGGAGGTTGTGTGCGGAGTGGAAACACAGCTGCGTACCCAATAGAAGTTGATGGAGCAGTTGCTATTGTAGTTTTGAAAGAGCAGGACCCTTCCCAGAGGGCCCCAAAGAAACCCTTTGGAAGATGGAAGTTTGGAAAGGCACCCCACCTGTGGATGCCCCTGGAGCCAGGCGACCTGCATCAGGGAAGCAGAGGGCATAAGGGTGAAGTGATATCGGAACCGGTCGTAGAAGACAATGTAGGACTTCAAAGAAGATGCCTCTGGCGAAGCCTGTGAAGGAGTCCGGGGGAATCCAAGGGAGTTTTCTTGAAGAGGAGAACCTGTAAGCAGAGGTGACCAGGAGGCATGGAAGCACAATGTCCATGGATGTTAGGAGTTTCGGATATAAAGACGGTGACCTTATGGCTTCAGCTGTGAGGAACAGGCGATGTTGAAGAAGACCAAGAGCTGTGCACGAACTGTCCAATGTTAGATGTCAGTGTCTAGGTGGTCAGTGTCTGGTGTCCGGCGGGAGCACCAACTAGTAACCAAGCACCCTGCCCTCAGGACGGAAGAGCCTGCCATAAGGGAGATGGGAGACATAGGTTTTAAGTCTAGTGACATCAGATACAAGGAAACTTGCATCTCTCATGAGGGGTGCAAGCCTCAACTCACACAGGCTGCAATGGCAGGCACGTAGTAACAGTATAAGTGGACTCCCCTGGGTGGCACAATACATGCTGCAGCCCATGGGAGACCCCTGGTGTACCTATGCCCTGCGTACCACAGTAGCATATACTAGGGACTTATAAGTGTACAGCAGTAGCCAATTGTGAAGGTTCCCAAGTACTTACCAGAGCCAATTCAGGGGAGATAGCACTGATACTGGGGTCTTGATTATCAGGAACCCAGCAAACTAAGTCAAAAACATACTGACTGCAGGCAAAAAGTGGGGGTGACCATGAAAGCAGATCCTACACCGATAAAGGTAAAAGTGAACAACTGCTGACTTATCAGCATGTACTAGAGTGGTGTTGAATGAATTGAACTCAAAGGCCACTGAACAGCAGGACAATAAAATTGTTGGGATAAGCTAATTGGTACTGTTGAGGTGGTCCTTAATTTCCCTTCTATAGCGGGGTCTAATAACATGCCAGAACTAT
This sequence comes from Lissotriton vulgaris, assembly GCF_964263255.1. Lineage (NCBI taxonomy): Eukaryota > Metazoa > Chordata > Amphibia > Caudata > Salamandridae > Lissotriton > Lissotriton vulgaris. The sequence continues at coordinate 535,425,086 of NC_141696.1, forward strand.
TGTGGTATCTCTCATTCTGCCGGCATCTTTGTGGATGTTCTTATCACACCAAGACCTTCATGTCTCACTAGGTTACATCTCTTTAAATGGTTGTCACCAAGCTTCTAAATTTAGACCGGGCCATTAGAATTACAGTATGGTGTAGTGTTGCCTACTTAATAAACCCCTTTCTGTGAAGTTCTTTGTAGATTTCACCCCAAAACAGTTTCTAGAACTTAAAGATAAAAGAGTTACTAAAAGTGCTGCTCAAGGATTGCGATTCAGAAAAGGGGGTGGTGATGAACAGAGTGTCTGAATTAAGCAGACCACTCTTACCCAGTCCAAAGATCAGGGCTTGATCCATCACCGTTTTTCAGCTCACTGCACCATCCCAGCTCAGAACTTGGCTATATGCAAATTAGTCTGACCCTGGCCCAGTGCATCATGGGAACAGGGCAGACCAAACTACCAAGCCAATTCTTATACTGGGAAGGAAACAAGCTACCGGGGACCGGTTTCTGGCATTTCAGCCGTCTTCGGCCCGGCTTGCTTGAATCCTGATGGTGCAATGAGCTAGGGACTAACATCTGAGTATACCCTTCCACGCTTATGGTGGACAAAAATGATTCAGAAAAGGGGGTGGTGATGAACAGAGTGTCTGAATTAGGCAGACCACTCTTACCCAGTCCAAAGATCAGGGCTTGATCCATCACCGTTTTTTAGCTCACTGCACCATCCCAGCTCAGAGCTTGGCTATATGCAAATTAGTCTGACCCTGGCCCAGTGCATCATGGGAACAGGGCAGACCAAATTACCAAGCCAATTCTTATACTGGGAAGGAAACAAGCTACCGGGGACCGGTTTCTGGCATTTCAGCCGTCTTCGGCCCGGCTTGCTTGAATCCTGATGGTGCAATGAGCTAGGGACTCACATCTGAGTATACCCTTCCACGCTTATGGTGGACAAAAATGATTCAGAAAAGGGGGTGGTGATGAACAGAGTGTCTGAATTAAGCAGACCACTCTTACCCAGTCCAAAGATCAGGGCTTGATCCATCACCGTTTTTTAGCTCACTGCACCATCCCAGCTCAGAACTTGGCTAATATGCAAATTAGTCTGACCCTGGCCCAGTGCATCATGGGAACTACCAAGCCAATTCTTATACTGGGAAGGAAACAAGCTACCGGGGACCGGTTTCTGGCATTTCAGCCGTCTTCGGCCCGGCTTGCTTGAATCCTGATGGTGCAATGAGCTAGGGACTCACATCTGAGTATACCCTTCCACGCTTATGGTGGACAAAAATGATTCAGAAAAGGGGGTGGTGATGAACAGAGTGTCTGAATTAAGCAGACCACTCTTACCCAGTCCAAAGATCAGGGCTTGATCCATCACCGTTTTTTAGCTCACTGCGCCATCCCAGCTCAGAACTTGGCTATATGCAAATTAGTCTGACCCTGGCCCAGTGCATCATGGGAACAGGGCAGACCAAACTACCAAGCCAATTCTTATACTGGGAAGGAAACAAGCTACCGGGGACCGGTTTCTGGCATTTCAGCCGTCTTCGGCCCGGCTTGCTTGAATCCTGATGGTGCAATGAGCTAGGGACTCACATCTGAGTATACCCTTCCACGCTTATGGTGGACAAAAATTATTCAGAAAAGGGGGTGGTGATGAACAGAGTGTCTGAATTAAGCAGACCACTCTTACCCAGTCCAAAGATCAGGGCTTGATCCATCACCGTTTTTTAACTCACTGCACCATCCCAGCTCAGAACTTGGCTATATGCAAATTAGTCTGACCCTGGCCCAGTGCATCATGGGAACAGGGCAGACCAAACTACCAAGCCAATTCTTATACTGGGAAAGAAACAAGCTACCTGGGACCGGTTTCTGGCATTTCAGCCGTCTTCAGCCCGGCTTGCTTGAATCCTGATGGTGCAATGAGCTAGGGACTCACATCTGAGTATACCCTTCCACGCTTATGGTGGACAAAAATGATTCAGAAAAGGGGGTGGTGATGAACAGAGTGTCTGAATTAAGCAGACCACTCTTACCCAGTCCAAAGATCAGGGCTTGATCCATCACCGTTTTTTAGCTCACTGCACCATCCCAGCTCAGAACTTGGCTATATGCAAATTAGTCTGACCCTGGCCCAGTGCGTGATGGGAACAGGGCAGACCAAACTACCAAGCCAATTCTTATACTGGGAAGGAAACAAGCTACCGGGGACCGGTTTCTGGCATTTCAGCCGTCTTCGGCCCGGCTTGCTTGAATCCTCATGGTGCAATGAGCTAGGGACTCACATCTGAGTATACCCTTCCACGCTTATGGTGGACAAAAATGATTTAGAAAAGGGGGTGGTGATGAACAGAGTGTCTGAATTAAGCAGACCACTCTTACCCAGTCCAAAGATCAGGGCTTGATCCATCACCGTTTTTTAGCTCACTGCACCATCCCAGCTCAGAACTTGGCTATATGCAAATTAGTCTGACCCTGGCCCAGTGCATCATGGGAACAGGGCAGACCAAACTACCAAGCCAATTCTTATACTGGGAAGGAAACAAGCTACCGGGGACCGGTTTCTGGCATTTCAGCCGTCTTCGGCCCGGCTTGCTTGAATCCTGATGGTGCAATGAGCTAGGGACTCACATCTGAGTATACACTTCCACGCTTATGGTGGACAAAAATGATTCAGAAAAGGGGGTGGTGATGAACAGAGTGTCTGAATTAAGCAGACCACTCTTACCCAGTCCAAAGATCAGGGTTTGATCCATCACCGTTTTTTAGCTCACTGCACCATCCCAGCTCAGAACTTGGCTATATGCAAATTAGTCTGACACTGGCCCAGTGCATCATGGGAACAGGGCAGACCAAACTACCAAGCCAATTCTTATACTGGGAAGGAAACAAGCTACCGGGGACCGGTTTCTGGCATTTCAGCCGTCTTCGGCCCGGCTTGCTTGAATCCTGATGGTGCAATGAGCTAGGGACTCACATCTGAGTATACCCTTCCACGCTTATGGTGGACAAAAATGATTCAGAAAAGGGGGTGGTGATGAACAGAGTGTCTGAATTAAGCAGACCACTCTTACCCAGTCCAAAGATCAGGGCTTGCTCCATCACCGTTTTTTAGCTCACTGCACCATCCCAGCTCAGAACTTGGCTAGATGCAAATTAGTCTGACCCTGGCCCAGTGCATCATGGGAACAGGGCAGACCAAACTACCAAGCCAATTCTTATTCTGGGAAGGAAACAAGCTACCGGGGACCGGGTTCCGGCATTTCAGCCGTCTTCGGCCCGGCTTGCTTGAATCCTGATGGTGCAATGAGCTAGGGACTCACATCTGAGTATACCCTTCCAGGCTTATGGTGGACAAAAATGATTCAGAAAAGGGGGTGGTGATGAACAGAGTGTCTGAATTAAGCAGACCACTCTTACCCTGTCCAAAGATCAGGGCTTGATCCATCACCGTTTTTTAGCTCACTGCACCATCCCAGCTCAAAACTTGCCTATATGCAAATTAGTCTGACCCTGGCACAGTGCATCATGGGAACAGGGGAGACCAAACTACCAAGCCAATTCTTATACTGGGAAGGAAACAAGCTACCGCGGACCGGTTTCTGACATTTCAGCCGTCTTCGGCCCGGCTTGCTTGAATCCTGATGGTGCAATGAGCTAGGGACTCACATCTGAGTATACCCTTCCACGCTTATAGTGGACAAAAATGATTCAGAAAAGGGGGTGGTGATGAACAGAGTGTCTGAATTTAGCAGACCACTCTTACCCAGTCCAAAGATCAGGGCTTGATCCATCACCGTTTTTTAGCTCACTGCACCATCCCAGCTCAGAACTTGGCTATATGCAAATTAGTCTGACCCTGGCCCAGTGCATCATGGGAACAGGGCAGACCAAACTACCAAGCCAATTCTTATACTGGGAGAGAAACAAGCTACCGGGGACCGGTTTCTGGCATTTCAGCCGTCTTCGGCCCGGCTTGCTTGAATCCTGATGGTGCAATGAGCTAGGGACTTGTTTTGTCCACCATAAGCGTGGAAGGGTATGCTCAGACATGAGTCCCTTGCTCACTGCACCATCAGGATTCAAGCAAGCCGGGCCGAAGACGGCTGTAATGCCAGAAACCGGTCCCCGGAAGCTTGTTTCCTTTCCAGCAAAAGAATTGGCTTGGTAGTTTGGTCTGCCCTGTTCCCATGATGCACTGGGCCAGGGACAGACTAATTTGCATGTAGCCAGGTTCTGAGCTGGGATGGTGCAGTGAGCTAAAAAACGGTGATGGATCAAGCCCGGATCTGTTGACTGGGTAGGAGTGCTCTGTTTAATTCAGATACTCTGCCCATCACCACCCCCTTTTCTGAATCGTTTTGTCCACCATAAGCGTGGAAGGGTATGCTCAGACATGAGTCCCTTGCTCACTGCACCATCAGGATTCAAGCAAGCCGGGCTGAAGACGGCTGTAATGCCAGAAACCGGTCCCCGGAAGCTTGTTTCCTTTCCAGCAAAAGAATTGGCTTGGTAGTTTGGTCTGCCCTGTTCCCATGATGCACTGGGCCAGGGACAGACTAATTTGCATGTAGCCAGGTTCTGAGCTGGGATAGTGCAGTGAGCTAAAAAACGGTGATGGATCAAGCCCGGATCTGTTGACTGGGTAGGAGTGCTCTGTTTAATTCAGATACTCTGTCCATCACCACCCCCTTTTCTGAATCGCTCAAGGATTGCAGCACAATACCTGTACTCGGCAGCTGCTGAATGCTGTATTCAGGAAGTGATGAGGTGACGGTTGTGCTTAGATTTTATTAATAACCTCAATTAATGATCATAAGGAAGGGTGTTTGTCTGCAGCAAGAAATGTAAAAAAAGTACATAATTAAGAGTCATTCAAACAGGGTATAAAGCTTGACTCCTTGTGATGAAAATTGTTTGTGTCATTATTCGTGTGAATTCCTGTATAAATCACAGATGATGTTCTTAAAATAGCAATTATTTCAGGAAGGCACTCATTTTAAAAGTTTCAAAAAACTGTTTTGAATCTCTTTTTAAGGTCTCATGTCTGAAATCTGAAAGTGCCTCCCATGAGACAAATACATGGTAAATACATATGTAGCAGTACTGTGATGCATGGCTGTTTCCTCATTGAAAGAGATGTTTAAAGAAGTCCCTTAGTATGTGAGCATAAAGTAACTTAAAGCAGAAGACTATTTTAACACTTATCTGGGATCTGCACATAGACTTTTATTCTGCTGAGTGTAACATTGTACATGTTTTACACAAACCGTTTCATTCTGGGAGGTTTCAAGGACAGCACAAGAAAAAAGGCCATTTTGTATTTCCATGTAAGTCGTTAATTGCTGGTGAATAAAAATTCGAATAAGATTCACTGAATATTTATTGTTTTCTTTCTGAAGTACACTTTCTTTTTTTGTATGGGGTTTAGATCCCTTCAGTATCATGCGTTCAAAATATCAAAATAGCTCAAGAGTAATATTGTGTAGAATGTGCCACACATACTTTCCTACGTATTCTGCCTTTATGAACCAGCCGCCATTTTGGTGGCGCACCAGTTCAAACAAACATTCTTAAAGTTTATATGTCAAAAGCCAGCTTCCAAAGGCGAGACCTGTTGCCTTTGGCAGTGATTATTGTATAATGGGTGGAGCATCGAATCCAGCCAGGACTCTGAAATAGTTGTCATTTCTATAGAATGTGAAAAGAGCCCAGATCTCGGTATCATGTTTGAATAACGTAGTGGTTATAACAATCATTTTAGCCGAGTCACTGCACGAGACAGATCAGTATTATTACAGCTTTCTTTCAGTGCTTCCTGGCGGGGTATGCCAATAAACTGACTTCATGTACGACATCCGGTTCTAAAAAATAATATTGCTATGCCTTAACCCTTTCGATGCTGATGACGAGCTCAGCTCGTCATCACCCACGGGTGTCGTGTGCTGATGACGAGCTGAGCTCGTCATGGTGCCACTAAAATGGCATTTTCCAGCACAGGGGGGGGAAACGCCCAGCAGCCATGTGGTTAAGAAGCCCAGCCTAATCTTTTAGCACTTGCACCTTTCTAAATCACTCTGGTTTCTTATACTTTCTCCTAAGACTATACAACCTTTTTCTCCAGCTTCAGGTTAGGTCGGAGTCTCATGCACACTCTTATCTCCCCATTTACAGTTCTCCTCTTAACTCGTTACTCATTTGTACATCCCATGTTATTTGTTGCACCAATAAGGTGGAATGTATTATGGTTACCCTTATCAGAGGTGAGGTGCTTGATCGGATTGGCTATGTAAAGCTTTACTGGGTGGGTGACATTATTTGAGAGGTTATGGCTGTGGGATTAACAATACACTCTTGCCTGTACTTCTCAGTTCACCTTTGTAAATCGGGCCCTGAATTAGGGTGGGCCTTGGAGAAGTTTGACCATGGCAGAGGCAAAGTGGTTTATAGAAAATGAGTGTCGACATAATCATTATTGTCAAGTACTTCTCAGCAAAGACAGAATCTCAATAGTGTAACGAATGCAAAGGAAGAGGATTTGCCATTACAGCTAAAGCTACCACCTTTGGAAGTGGGAAACCAGGTTCGAATCTTTGCATCAGTTTAACTTCCCGTACTTCTACACAAATTATTTAATCTCCCAATGCCTAAAAAAAGAATGAATGTGCTCTTGTGTATTTTAAGTGGTGCTTATGTAAAGCTCTAATACCTTCGGGTCGAGTTCAAGCTATAAAAAACTGCAAAGAGAGTCAATTACAAACTGCTGCCCCCACAAGCTAATTTCTACTTGTATTTACCTCCCAAATATTAGGGCTATCATTCATGTTACCAAAGATACTGTATAACTTGCACAGTACAAGTGTTCACTTCTTGCCCTCTTATAATATCCATCCAAGGTATGGGTTTGTGGTCCATCTCGAGGAATCCTGAAATGTTTAACCGGATGATATTGCATCTTCCTTCCTTTGGGTTGAGCAGGTGATAATCATTATTCATATTTTAATAACAATGCCAACAGACGTCCAAGTGTCCTGCCAAGACATTTGTTCCTCATTACTAATAATAATATGTTCCTCAATTTCAAGGTGTGAAAAAACAAAATTTGCACCACTTGCTCACACAATTTGAACCAGGTTTTAGTTGGTGTAAAAGAAGCACACAAGACACTCGTGGGACACACTTAGTACCCCAAACTGGAATCCTGATTTAGGTGCAAATAGAAGTTAGCATAATTCATTGACAGCTGGCCATTTGCTACACATTTATTTGATCATTTTCCCATCTACTCCCAGATATTAGTGACTTATGCAATGCCTGCTGCTCCTGTTTTTTCCAAGACAATGTGTCAGGCTCCTCTTTCTATGGTCCCAGCAACACTAACAGCCCTAGTGCACATCCTGAAAGTCCTTGTGCCTTCTATTAGTCTGAAGGATGCACGAGTTGGATTCTGAAACAGTATCCCCCATGCATGCAGTGAATTCTGGAGAGGTCTCGTCTTTTAAACGTAATTCACTCTTTTTCCACAATTAAATGTAAAGGTACTCGGCATAAAGAATTCAAGACTAAGGTTTGCCACTACTTTACATCATCGTTTCCACTTCAGAAGGGATAACAATGCAGTTCTTCTTTCGAAGGTCAATATGATGAGCAACACTGACTTTAGAATTTAAAACTCCAGCGAACAAATATTTTTGTATAGAACAGACATTCTACGAATTGCTTTCCTTCAAATGGTGAATGCTGTTCATCTTCAAAATTTCAAAAAACAGTTTAGATTAAATGGTTTCTCAGAATGTGTATTCCTAGGAATGTATTTTTTAATGAAATCACTTACACTTCATTGCCAACTCACACAGCTTGTACGTGTGTCACATGATATTGGCACTCTTCACAGGGTCAGCCAGTGAAGAGTTGCATCCCCTAACACAGACTATATAGCATTCAGTCAAATATACTAGCCCAGACCCAACATGGAGATATAAAATCTTTAATTCTCCAACATGAAGGCGTTCAGTAACCTCCTTCTGATATTGTGCATCGAAACTGTCCGTATAAGCAACCTCCTTTTAACCTATGAAGCTAGCAAAAGACCATCTGGGCAACGCCATTTCCAAAATTGGACTCATTCAAACTGCCAACCAATACTCGCACTGCACAATAGGGACTTCAGGGTACACACAGCGCCCAGATTACAATATAACCATATTTATTTCATAGGGTAAAACATTCAGAGCAACTCTTCCTTGTGTAATTCATGCAGAAGTCATTTCAGAGCAAGGAAGTGGGAATACTTGTGCAAACAAATCCAAACTACTGGGAACACCGATGGTAGTTTTTAATTGTAGCTGTATTCCTTATTGATGAATGGGGCAAACTAAGAAAATCAGTTTATCCTAACACCAAAGATAGCAGCTTGAATAAAACTGCTAAACTTGTATTATTTTCACGAGCCAAAGGGTAACCAATGGGGAGTGCTGGCCTCACAAGGCAAAATCAGTGAATTATAGCTTGAGACTCACAGCATAAGAGGGAAAGAGGTTCAGAGAAGTAGACACTCGCCACTGAGATATGCGGTGATCAGCAGGTCACGAGTTTGAATCCTGGCAAAGCCGATCCTGCCTTGCAAGGTCAGTAAATGTAGTACCATTAATTTGGATAATTTCAGTGCCTAGAAATGGAAATAGTGCAATATGAACCACTACATGGAAAACAATGTATTAATATTGTTATATTTAACGGACACCCCAGTAAACCTAAACAGAGAAGTAGAGTGTACGCAATGGTTAGGTGAGCGCTACTAAGCCATTGGGAATACCAAGCTTTGATTGCATTTAGTTTGTCTGTACTGCTTCAAGTATGTACAAGCCTCCTGTCAACGAAATTAAAATACCTTCATTTAACCAAAATGCTTGTAGAATCTGCAACTACACTGTGAGGTCAATGAAGTAATGGCTTCTTCATTTTGTTAAATATTGTTAGACTGCCCATTCCAGATTGTTGACTGCTTTTATGAACGATCTATTGGAAGAATAAAATATCGAATTTGGACAATTTGTGCCACGCACATGTTTTAAAATAGAGGTCAGAGTTACAAACAGGGAATCAAATTCTAAATAAGAATGATTTATTTCCACTGAACAACCGATTCAGTAATATTCAGCAAACAACAAGCACCTTCAACAACAGCAAAAGTAAGCTAACAATATATCAAATGTTTGTATCTACAAAGATCTTCTGCTTATTAAAGTTATTTGAAAATGTTACATTTTGTGGCTCTAAACCCATCTTTGGTCATCTTGGTGGCGAGCTAAATAATTTTGCCCTCAACATACTTGGATTAGCGGACAGCTGCACACACATACCTTAGTCAGTCCCTGGCACAGGGACCAAAATGAACCACAAAGTGGGCATACCCAGGACTTTTACCTCATTCATCAGCCTCAGCTTCTACTGTGAAACAGTGGTCCACCTTGGCCCAAAAAAGTTTAACTTTATAGTCTGTGTTGAACTTTTTGCATCAACCATTTTCTATTAAATCAAGATAAATGCAGCTTACTAAACAGTAGACAGTAAAATAAAGAACCAACTAACTGCCAAACCTGTTTTCTACTGCTAACCTGTCTTCTTTAAACCTGGACACACATTACTCGTGTTGCTACAGATTTACTTCAACCAGGAAATATGTGTACTATGCTTCTGGCTACTGATTCCCTATTAAAATATAATTGATGTTATTAACATAGATTAATTCTGAACCTCTGGTGAAAAGATTTAAGGCAATGCTTGCCATTTGAAAATGCAAATGATTGCCAAGATAAACTGCAAAGCACTCGATCAGCTTTGGGGTTCTGGGCACCAACCACAAGATGCACAATCATTGATAATGAAAGAAGAGTAAAATAGACATAGCTCAACCCAATAGGATACAAAGTTTGTCCCAATATGAGGATGAGACACTGACCTCAATTAATTTGTTAAATGTCACACAATATAGGATTCCCAAAGCCATAGTTATCCACTCTAATCAAGTGGGTAGAGACAGTGCTTAGGAAACATTGCTTAGTTGAAAGCATAATGCTTTCAGTGGTCAAACCCAGCTCTGTCCTCAGATCAGTCACTTAATATACATATAGAGCCACTAAGCGAGAATAGGCAGACCAGAAGCACTCACCCTAAAGGTTCTACCATGTATTGTCGCTTAACACAACCTCTCATGACTAGTGATAAAACCAAAATAGAACTTTGTTGGGAGACTGATTTAGATACAGATTAGCCCATATCCCTATCGACCAGAATATGGATAAAGATCAGGAAATCATTTAGAGCGGCAAGTACTACCCAAACACTTTTTTCATATATACCAACTTACTTTTTACACCCGTACATCTCCACAAAATACATAATACAACTCCCAGTACTTGCTGGACATGCTCTCATGAAAGTGCTGACTTGAAACCTTCACATGCTCACATGTTTTTAAATTTTGGGAACAGGTCTGACTTTAAATTAACACCATCTTCAATACTACAGCCCCCTTTTCTTTCACAAATATATTTTTCTAGGAAGTTTATCCACTGACTGGGAGAGGAGACAATCGCACATACAAATCATAGATTTCCTACTAGCAGTTGCCTTTCAACAGATAACAAAAATTGGAAGAACACATCTAAACTTTCTTATCTAGCTTGGTGGCATGCAGTCTGCCATATTCATAGACTAGACACGGCTCGTGTACATTCCATATCTCTTGCTACAAAAATATTACAACTATGGTCCTCTATCACACACTTCCTACTCACCCTCCTATTACAAGATGTGACTAAGCTTTCCTGATTTACTTTATATTGAAAATGACACTGTTCAACTTATTCTTTCAACAACATGTATAGGATTGTATATTTGTAATATCATTATACTTTTTTTCTTCTTTCTTTTTCTCATTCTATACAATATCACAACCCTTATGAACCGATTCTTCTTACTCTCAATGTATTTATATTCTTAATATATTCTCTTTACCATTTCAATTGCATTTGTATAAAACGACGGTCCTTTATTTCTTTCTCCTGTACTTATGACATATTAAATGATTACTTGTATGAAGTATTGTTATTGTTATTTTATTAATTTTCTCAAATAAACTTATTCTTGAACTTGAAAAAATACAGACCAGAAGCACTAATAGTAAATCCTGAAATTCACTGCTTTTCTGAGTTACCAAAAAACCAGCTGGGGTTTGGGCTAGAAATAACTAGAATGTATTGATGAAGTCTTCTGGGGCTCTGAAGATTTTCAGGCACCGAAAAGGTCAAGGCCCTCGTGTCTGTTGCACAGAAAAAAGAATCAGAGCCCAATTTACCCCCAAAAAAGAATTCAATTTATGTGTACAAATGGCTTGATTTATAAATGTAAATTCAAACGTGAAATTGCACTAACTTGGAAGTTTCAAAACACGCCAAACTGGTGAGTTTGTGGATAATCACAAAGGGTTTTCTCAGTTTATTCTCACAATGGATAATGTTGAAGATTTTTTCATCTCAAGAGCAAGAGTAAATTTAATTCCATGGTAGCAATGTGAAAGGAACACACTCCTATTTGGTTAGGGTGTAGGGGAAGGCGTTCCATCACAGGGAAAAATAGTTGTGAAGAAAAGAAAAGTTAGCTAGTTCAAAATGCACTTGGGTAAGTATTTTCACATACTTTTACACTATGTAATATTAGGGAGGTGCATCAGCTTACAACTGTGAATACTCCTAGAGTGCTAAAAGGGCTGTATTGTTACTGCTATTCAGGAGTAGTCCTAGACTTCTTTGAAAATTCAAATTATTTCTAAATGTACACTTAAGCATGTGTAAACATCTGTGTAAATGTGCTAACTTGTTTGTCAATTATTCTCCAATATAAAAGTGTCTAAATGTAAAATTATTAGTAAAGTGTAGTTTATTTTACATAAGAAATGGAACATTAATCTTCCATGCAATTTATTTAAAATTAATAATAAGTCCATTAACAACACCATCACGTTTCAATCGCTTGGAATATCATCGGTGTGCAGATCAACTCATATCAGAAGTGCAAAACATCAATTGCACATTTGGAATCACTGCATGGAGCAATGCTTACTCATACGTTTCACAAGGACAACAGGTTCCGGTGAGCAGAGACAAATCTCTTATAGGTTGAGTTGCAAAGGCCAATTTTCACAAAAACATAAGAGGATGACTTCAGTAATTCAATATATGCTTTATCAATTATAATAACCATGCCTACATTTCTCTCTCATAGTAGATATGTCCTAGACATGACCTTTCGAATTCTTATGAGTTGACCTCATATTCCATAAACCTCACTCTACGTAATTTTGAGATGTTTGAGTAAGCATTGTCTACAGCAAAACACCATATACCGGCTTTCAGCAAATATGTTTTTACCGGTTTTCACATGTGAATTTTTTGTCAGCTCCAGATTCAAAATAAGAAAACTGATCTGGGCAGTCTTGTATCCACTACTAACAACCAAGTTAAACTACAGCTGATATCCATCCCTGGGATACAATTGTTCTGCAATGGATTCATTTTGGGTCCTTAGCGATCAGAGGGCTTCAGAATCTATTTGATGATGATTTTTTGCTAACTTTTGCTAGTATCAGATATGCCCATTTGAGAGTATTACATTTTTTTTCATGTGCACTATCCATTTATGAGTGGCGTAGCTAAGATGGTGTTGCCTTCCGTAAGACTCCACACCACACTGGGCCCATCTACATTCATCCGGCTATGTAGAGGTGTTACGAGTCCCCAAAACCAAAGGGGAGACTCTCCCTTGTCACAGACCGACAGAGGTGTCCTGCTTGACCCCTGACAGAGCAAATGAGGATGCCGTAAGTTATACAAACGGCCAGCCCTTGTGGCTTGGCATGCGGCCGCATCATGAAAAGGCGCAAGTGCGGGCGTGTTGAGTCTTCAGGCTCAAGAGAATAGCAGCAGCCTCACTGAACTGTGCTGCGAGGGCCGACTGCATGCCCAGGATGCTGGCCCCCTTGCTGGCTGGTGTGGCTGGTGTAGCGGAAGACAGCTGCATTGGTTGGCCGCATGCGATGAGCCCCATGCAGATGCAACAGGAGAAATGGTGCAGCTGCCCTGGGAGTGGACGCAGATCTGCTTGAAAATGCTGCTCGCCTCGCTGAGTGAGGCATTGAAATTGAGGCTGCGCAGTTGTACTGGAACCGGAAGCAGTTACCCTCCTTTATATTGACCGCCTTGACAAGTGAGGCCTTGGGAGGCCTACTCTGAACTGGGGGCAAGATGAATGCCGGCGCCAACGTTACCATCGGGCACACTAGCAAGCCCCAGTAGACACCGCTTGATGGGTGCTCCCCCCATGCACATGTGAGTGTGCTACTGCGGGTGGGCGCAGGGCCTACCTAGAGTGCCAAACAGCCCATTACTTCCCTGGGCCTGTGGGAGCTGCACAATGTGGCGATCTGGAGGCGCCTGGAGGGCAGCAAACAGTGCTGTGAGGCCCCAATTACAACAGCACCTGTGGCGTCTAGTGCTGCAGCACTATGGAGGCCCCCCAATGAGGTGGTTCACACTGGGCCTCCTTTTGGCATCACCTAGGGGTGGTGGAATACCCCTACTATGCTCTGGGCCACCAGGTACACCCTATGCTAGATTACATCCTTTGTAATCCAGAGTTCTGGCCTTGGGTGCTCAGTTCTGAGTACTTAGGTTGGATAATATCTGACCACAGCCCTCTCAAAGTTGTCTTTCAATGGGGAGAGGTCAGGGAGGTGATACCAACTTTGGGAACACAGGCCCTTCTTGACATGGCATATAGATACACCATTAGCACACACTTGCTTCATTATTTTGATGAAAACAAAGGATTCGTGGGTTAGATCGGAATCGAATAGGACACAATGAAAGTGGTCATGCGAGGTCATTGCAATAGGACCAGGTGGGGGGAGCGATCCTCCATTCTCTGGGACATTTTAGAGCTGTAGGCATGCCTGTGAACAACCGAATTGGAAGCAGTGACAGTGGTCGAGGTTCGTGTTTGTCTGATGGAGCTTCAGGGACAATACCGAGAACAGTTGTGTTGCCTTAGTAACTATAATTCCTCTCTGGCTCACGAGCATGTGGATGGTGACAAGCCGGGACTCACTCTGGCATGGCTACTGCATTGGATGGCACCTAGGGCACTCATAGGAGCGATTTGTACTCCCACTGGAGACATCTTAAACACCCAGGCGGACATAAATTAGGTCTTTGTCAAGTACAACAAGGTACTCTATTCCCTTTCCCCAGACCACATCCAGAACTATATTCTAGGAATAATCCTTTCCTGACGGACTCCTCTGCAATTCCAGGAGTTGGACCACCCCTTCCAAATCCAGAAGATACAGGCATTGATACATCACATGGCCCAGAACAAGGTCCTGTGAACAGAAGGGATCCCTGAGGAATACTATGCGATGTTTAGGGCCAACATTGCCCCCTAGTTACTGGGGGTGTACCAGGAGGCATACCAACAAACCTGATGCCCGATTCCCCATGTAGAGGCCCTCATAGCAGTGTTGCCCAAATCAGGCTGGGATCCTTTGGAGGGGAGTTCATTTCACCCATTGTCAATGCTCAACATGGATTATAGATTTTAAGCAAGGTCCTGGTAAATCGGCTACTCCACATACTTCAGTCACTGGTCCACCCTGATCAGTGTGGTTTCATTACCCCAGGACAACTTACTATAATACAAGTTGACTGTGTCACATTATGGGAGCGATCAAAAAGACTGAGGAACTCCGGGTGGTGGTCACCCTTGATTTGGAAAAAGCATTCGACACACAAGCGAGTTTGTACTTGCTGCTAGTTTTGGAGTCCCAAGGGATTGGACTGGTGTTTCTTACGCTTACTAATGCCACCATCAATATGGTGGCATTAGTAAGCGTAAGAAAATTTTGAATGTCATATCGTTTTTTTGACAGATTAATCCCTTGACAAAGGCGCATGACGCCGAAATGCATCGGGAAAGAGAAATGGCAAAGTGGTATATATATCATTGTTGAAAACGATACAAAGCATGAACATGCACCACAAAAATGAAATCAGATGTGAAATGAACATCTAAACTTTGAAACAACGTTGAATAAACAGATTTACGAACAGTATTTTTCAAGAACTTTTATTCTCACAAATATAGAGCTGAGTTCACAGCACACACAGTGCCCAGGGAGACAGACCGAGTGTTTGGGATCTGCAAATCACGACATTATCACACTCCAGAGTAGGGAGTGATACCCAGGAGCACGTAAACCAAAGAACGTAATAGGAAACAATATCGCAGTGCACACCCACTATCCATTAATACTAAACTATAATCAGTCACACCACTTGCAAACTGACAACATGGGGTGCGCTTGGACATACAGTAGCATATAACAGATGTATCAATCAAACAGAGAATGAAAATATTTCCTTTGGTCCCATGTGTCTATCGGAGATAAGCTTAAATACCTCAATATTGAGGCGCTCGCCAGTTATTGATAGCCAGACTTGCCATGTGAAGAATTTCAAGGAAACAAATCCCCTAGTGCACTATTGAATCCAGATGCTACAAATATTACATTCTAAACCACAAGAATGTTAGATCACATGCAGTCATAAAGTGTGTTGTCACATTGCATTTTGGCTTTTGGATACATGTAAGGAAAGGGACGTTTGTGGTGCAGAGTTTTACCCAGTTGGTAACATGATGCTTGAAAAGCTACTCCTCAGTCTTGACATGTTTTATGTCACGTGCAACAACTTTTGAAGATAAACTCAATGTGGTGAGATATAGAAACAGTCTCAAAAGTAAAAAAGTTAAGAAGAGAGATTTCCCCAGTAACAACAGTTTTTCACCTGAAGAATGAGCACGTAGTCTGTGTTTACAATCAGAAGTTAAATATGAATACCTCAAATCCAGGCTTGGATCCTCTCCTTGATTCCTCTCCCCTCACACAACCGACAATCCACAGGTATCGGAATTACGTCATGGTTTATTGAAAAATATTGATCTCTAGTCCGACACTCTTCAGTATGGCTAAAAGATTAAAAGAACACATATTTCCTTAGTCTTTCAAATTCAATATACTTTTTAAACACTTTGAAATAGGGTAATTAAATTTATTACAAGCCCAATAAATCCAGTAATTTTCAAAAAGCAACAATATATAGTGGTATCTCAAATGAAAAAACGGTCAAGATGTGCTGCACTGTGGATTTTTTTTTTAAAGGATTCACTTCTGGCTAACTTTTATTTTGAAATCTTATTAAATGTTTTACAGGCAAGTCAAAAGATTTGTTAATCGAAATTCCACTTGCCTGTTTCCTAAAAGTGCTAATCAACAAAAATTGATCAATATGGTGACCAAATATGTTTTCAGGCTTTAGGTTGGAAAGTAAACTGCAATTCTGTGCATGCCTTTGGTAGGCTGTGGTAGTTTTAGAGTGATTCTGCAAATCATTTTCTGTGACAGTTCTTTTGTCCACTACATCCAAGAGCGAGATATAATTTACCAATTGTATAAAAGTGTATTAAAACTAAAAAGGCAGTAGCATGCTTGATTCAACTACTAAATTTGAGTTTACACACAGAAGTATATGGATCGCCCTGGCCAGAAGTGCCAGAAAGACATACGAGGAAAAGATTGTTGGCAATGTAGAAGTAACGTCCTAGTCTTCCTCACTAAGTATTACCCACTCATCTAACTCATTTATGCCAAAAAGGAGGATAAATGTAAATGACTCACTAAGAAAAGGGATTCTGCCACAAATCATGCACAGTGGCCAAACTATACGTGAGAGACCTCCTCATCGTCGTCATTCCACCTCCAGACTGGTTTTGAGAAACAAATGGCCGGAGCAGGGCCTTTGGACGTACCCAATAAAATGATGTGGGAAAATAGGACCCTAGGCCCAATCCTTTCACAATTCCCAGTTTGTCTTCTCACATCCTCTTCGATGCAACATAATTCCTACCTTTGGGGGAGGAACTGATGCCAACTCATTTGCAAGACTCTCTTGCCCTAGCTAAATCCAACATGGGGAATTTTTCAAAAACGGGGACAGCACAATTTTCTCTCTCTTGAATGCGTTGACTACCCAGCCAATAAGCCTTGGTCCTTTCAAAGACATTCTTATCCAGCAGAGGATCCCTCCACAGGGATTAGTCCACAACTCGGAGGGATCCTGAGGGTAGCAACAGACTCGGAGGGGTCACAGTGTTATCAGACCATACAAATTCCAATTCCAATTCGACAGATTCACTAGTGAGCATTAGCTACTATATCACACAAGTAGAATTCGTGATACCTTGCACTAATGAAGCCTGGCTTTGTGGTAGTCAGAACCATTAGGAAAATGTATTGAAATGTGGATTCGTGCACATTTGTATAACTTGCATTTCTCTCTTTATCTTTCATCCACATTTCTCTTTCATAAACTAATTATCTGAGCAAAAGTTGCATGAGAGTTGCCCGAAGAAGGGACTTCCATCTTCTTGAAAACTGGCAGGCAAAAACATGAGTTCGTCCAATAAAAGGTATCAACCATTCACAATTACGTATTAGTTGAATTTCGCTTTTCTAAATAATACACTGGACATTCATCTCACTTACACAGAATATCCCCATTCTCTTGCACTCCAGACAGAAGGGAGTAAAAGGAGCCCATGCAACTCCCCAAAATGGAGGAAGGTGCGCTGTTATGCTGCTTTTGCCATTGAGGGCATGCGAGAAGACCCTGCACCCAGGACAGAACATTGCGCTCCTGGGTAGAAGGTGATGCAAAACTTAAATGCAAATTGGAAGCCTTCACATGGCTCTACCATGCATCCAGTTTTCTTCCCAATATCGGCTGCTGTCAATGTGAGATTATAATAATAATACAGGCCTGTATGACACCAGAGAGGACAGGCATGGCAACAGAAGTAGAACACACTGCATTCGATTTGGCGTTCAGGGTGAACCCCTACTTTCAGAGTTGCTGGACACCCCTACACGCATGGGTCCAATTAGCCCTAAAAAATACACTCTGAAGTTTCCATCCAACTGACACTGATCATCAGCCGTTTTTAGACCTTATTGTGGCAACTTTACTTACCACATACTGAGTCACTGTTCACGGATGCAATCTAAATATACGGACTTCCCGTATCATAGTGCCTTCGGGTGTTTCGGAAGACCTAGTCTTCTCCTTTTTTTGTCCTAGTTCTGATTACAGCAGATTTTTTTTTCCTTAATTCCGCTCCAGAAAACTACTTTTCCTGGTATTGCATTTGTATAGTTCATGTCCCTATACAAATTTCTGACATTTCCTATGTTTTGAGACTCCGTTTTACTGTCAGTGTGAATTATTGCACTTTTCATTTGTTATCTTTAGGTCTGGTGTGGCCTAAAAGGCAAGAGTAACTAAAGCTTATCTTTTCTGTGACATCGAAGGATTTGTTTCTTTCTATTGTAACAAACAATAAAGTGATGGAAGAAATGCTTGATTAAATATCAAAGACTGGTAATCGCTTGGGCCTGCACACCAGTTCATTCCTAACTGTGCCACTCTGGACAGAGACCAGCCATATGTAAATCGGCCCTAGTCCTGCTCCAATATGAGCAGTGTAGAAGGCATGTCCAGCATGGATACTGCAGGGCCAGATATATGCCAATTTTTTAGATCATCATCATCTATGTAAACGATTTCCATTAGGATGCATTGTATGTGAATACATCTTACATTGATGTCCTAAACAGGTAGCATGAATCCACCCCAAGACCCTACCCCTGGACCAGGAGAAGACACCAATGCCATTTGCTTGCAGTCCTACTTATGAACCCAGTAATCAAGTGTTAATAATATGTTGATGTCATAAGAAATTAACATGGCTGAACTTATAAACCAGGGCCAGACTGGCTGTAGCGGGCAGCAAGCATTTTCCCAGGAGGCTGGAAGAGGGGGGAGGGTTTCAGTGGAGGGGGCTGGTTTTGATACTGGGGGCCGGTTTTGCAGCGGTGCTGTAATAAGTGCCCCAGTAACAAAAGCAGCTGTGCATACTTGTGCATCAGCCCACAACCCCACTGCCCCCACCCCCCTGGGGCTGGTCTGACAAAATTGCCAGAGATGCTTTGGGTTCCCATCCTCGACCTTTTATAAACTTTCTGAATTTCATAGACGCTAAGATGGCAAATGCCTTCCTAAAATATAACCCCATTAAAATCCTTCTGATCCCTAACAACACTAACCAAATCCTGATGCATGAATGGCTGTCCGACCTGATGCTGGATGGAGTCATAACCCATTGCACACAAGCAGAAAATCACTGAGATTCATTATTGGCAGAGACCTTTCCTTCAGACCTCACTTCATCAGGACAGTTCGGACAGCCTGGTACAATCCTTCCCTTCTGTGCGTAAGATTCACAGCTTTGTGAACTGGGCATTGCAGGGGTGAATCAGCAGTCAGCAGTGCACCGCTCTTTCCAGTGGGTTTCCCCTGGGGTTAATGCAGAGGCTCCTAGGACTTGGATGCCTCTAGGGATTGACTTTGCAGGATGTGTGCGGTAGAGCTGATGGTATTGCATGGTCACCGGATTCTCCCTCTACACAATATGCTTTGGAAGGTCAAAACCATGATTGGGAAAGGATAAGCAATACTGACTTCACAATTTAATAGCATGTGCAAAAAATACCAGGAAATTAAAACCGATGTTCACAGAGAGCCCGATTCATCCTCCACTAAAATGGATTTTATATGTTCATATATTCAGAGACAGCCCTACCCATCCTCAGCACCAAGGGTATTGCATGTTCGTTTTAGAGGGGAACCCTGCATGGGGTCAGCATGACATAAAACGACAACGCAATTCCTCGGTTTCTGCGATGGAAAACACAGGAAGACCGTATTTAATCCACTTTTATTTTTGCCAATATTAGAAAGCACACGGAATACCACGCTCTTCCCTTTATCAAGATACTACAAACATCACTTGCTCCAGACGGCTATGAACCTTTGCCTTTCCACTGGTAAGCCTTCAGTTATATTCGCAGTTGCAAAATGCACTGACCAAAATTTATTTGATTTGTGTATAATAAAACCTCTCATAAGACCTCGCATGCTATGGTTACCCGAGCCCTGTCTCCTTGCTAGCATTAGGGCCTGAAATAAAGTAAAAAGTACACAAATAGATCCGAGTCATTAGTTTCATTAAGTACATAACGTTTATGACTTAGAGCGGTGTATGACCTTATGTTTTATTGTCAAAATGTTTGTACTCTTTATCTTTATGAGCTTACTAGCAGCCGTAATTAAGCACACCTTTATATTTAAGCCCCTTTTAATTAATGTAGATTTTTGCTGGAATGAAATGTGTGAAATTGAGTATTGCTTTTGTTTTTTGTATCATTCTGACAAACTAATTTGAACATGCAAAATCAAATAGCACGTTTCTAAATAGGACTCCGGAACAAGGTGTTTTTTTTAATTTCTTTTTATTTCAAAAAGATCTTTAGAAAGCCATAGAAACAATGTCCAAGCTCTATCTTTCTACTGCCTGGAGAACAACAGTGTCCTCGTCATTGGCTTCCCATCACTGGCTCCACTGAAGGGTGCGCTCCAAACCCACCCCCACTCATCTCAGAATGTTAAAGAAGTATTTTGAGTTTAGTCAGTTTGCACTAGCAATCCACATCAAATTCAAAGATCTGCTACATTCCATATAAACGCTAACAATCAACCCTACTTGGTGGAAAAGCTCACCATCTCTCGAGATTAAGGCAACATGTCAAGTCTTGACATCATCAGATTCGAAATCAAAAAATGCAAAAAGGAAAGACTGGAAAACAAGCCATCTCAAAACACGTATGCAGCCTCAGAAACAACATCTCGTCACAGATAAGACTCACTCTTCTATTCTCCTTTCTGCAAAAAAGCTGAAATAATATCTGGTCAGGAAGAACTTAATCTGCCACACGTAGGGAAGCATCTTGAAGAGAGCGTCCTCTTCCTCCTTCACAGCTTTTGCATGTAACCTTGAACTGTTCCCCACCACTGGTGGTAGCACGAGGCTCCTTGTTAGGTTTCAAAGTATGAATGCATTGCGACATAAATAGTTTTGTTGTGTTTTTGAGATAACAGCCCCCTGATTATTTCTGCTTGTATACTGGCCGAAGGTAGAGGATATTTAATAGTCACTTCAACAATTAACACATTGTGCCATTGCTAGAGCCATGCACACATTTTTTGCAACCATGCAATCAATATTTACTTGAATATTTGTGGATTTTGTTGTGCTGTATTGCCACGTACTTCCGTCCAGGCTACGCAACGAAGGCTGGTCAACAAATTTAACACACAAAATGTGATAGGAGACATGCTTGCAATTTTTCTAACCAGTATTGGGAGGAACATCTCAACCAATCGTTCTTTTGCTCACCAAGCCACCTCAGTTTGGATCAAGCCAACAAGTCAGCCATGACATTGCTCCTCATGGGAACACTCCAGCCTGAACTGCCAGGCCACGATCTCACCGAATCGAGACACAAGCAACCTAGGACCGGTTTTGTCATGATAAGGGCTCATCAGCCAGGTATAGCTGGATTCCAGTGGCCCAGGGAGCACAGATCTAGACATTCAAATAACGTGTAGCACATTAGGCTACACAGTGAAGACAAA
Source organism: Lissotriton vulgaris (assembly GCF_964263255.1). Lineage (NCBI taxonomy): Eukaryota > Metazoa > Chordata > Amphibia > Caudata > Salamandridae > Lissotriton > Lissotriton vulgaris. The sequence continues at coordinate 535,446,786 of NC_141696.1, forward strand.
GAATGGTTAAGGTTTCAAATCATAAAGGTTTATTGGAGGTAGTATAAAGCACATCAAAGCCATTTAATATAAAAACTGTTTCAGTGACCAGGAGACCTTCCTTGCCACTGCTATTTAAAAACTGTTCCTTCAAGTGCTTTTTAAATGAGGTCTCTTAAACGAATTAATATTATCTTTCTGCTAAGTCCTCTTATTTGCAGGTAACGACCCTTCTATTTTCATCTCAAGGGGAGGCATCATAAATTGTGTCAGAGACGACATTAATGTATGTTGCCATTATGTTTGCACTATGCTCATGTTCTTACCTTCTGAGACACTCTCCTGTGGCGAAATACAACTTTTTACTTTATTTTGTTAAGTGTTCAACTTAAATAGAAAAATATGTGTTTTGAGCCATAACAGAAATAAGAATATTAATTTTTAACTACGGAAGAAAATGTTATAATGGCATATATCTCTCTTTTCAGGGTGTGGCTACAGGGTCCGCCCTCCTCCAAAACCTCATGGAGCCGTAAATTACTTTTTGGCAGTGTGGGTCTCAATAACTGTTGCTCTACATGCGTGTGTGAACCACACCTCATGATACATGTCATGCTTAGTTTCTGCAGTGTGAGAACTCTCATTGGAGTGTGTCTTACTAGGAGTGGTGGAATGCTGTGGTTTCACTTGTGTGCATGACTTGGCTCGTGCACTTAGCATGTTGTTATACTTTGATTAATAATCATTATGGTACTTTTGGTGGCTAAAGTGGAGTTTGAAAAATGTATCCCCCAGCCCTTCTTGCACATCATTCGGTGTCAGATTGCTCTCTGATTTTTAGCCTGCTGTGCTACAAATCAGCGCTCCAGCCAATAGCTGTCGCAGGTGGGATCTACTGGCTATGCTAATGCTGGTTATTCTGTCAACTTCGACAGGTTATTTCCATACTCTGTTGCTCCTGGTCAGTGTGAAGTGTTATGTTATCCTCGTGGCTAGGCACTCGAGAGAACAAAATACCATAATTAATGTATTAATTAAAAAAAAATCTTTATATATTACATCACCCAGGAGAACATTTTCAGTTAGTCCTAAAAAGGTATATACACCTTCAAAAATTGCTTTTAAGATCAGACATCAACACAGGTATAACACTTTTAGTTTCCTCGAGAAACAGTTCACATTTTGAGAGATGAACTTAACTTTGCATGAAAACGTATTAAATGTATAGAATTTTACTGAAGCACGGGACAAGCCCATCTTTCTCATCCAAAGCCTAATGTATCAATTCCTTATTTTAAATATTGAAAACGTGTCAGTTATCCTGTTCCTCACACTGCATTTAGGTATCAAAAAAGGCCAGCAATGAAAAAATATATGTTTAGAAGCAAAGAGCTCATAAGGTACGGCGTAAAATCTTTAAGAAAATGTTTTCTGCGATTACACACAGACTTCCTTCTTCTCTATAAATGTATTCACAGCACTGCTTTTTGCTTTCTGTGAGATGCGATACTAAACATAGCGTAAAACCGTTTCGGGCACACAAGGATCCTGCTGATGGACAGCACGCGTCCTGCCAGCATTAGACTGGTAAGCAAAACACTGTGGTCTTATGCTACTCCGGGACGACTGTTCTTATGCGACCGGCATGTTATTCCTTCAGTATGTAGTGGACGATCAGTGGTGTAACGAAACTAGTGCCCCTCACACACTTTGGTCCCAGTCTGGAGTTCTCTACCCGTTGTGCACAGTGCCAGAGAGAGCCCCCTAGAGCTCGCCCCCTAGTGCTCAGGGCCCCACCCGCTCCGTGGCGGCTATGGGTACGCCACTGCGGACAATAGGAAAGAAAGATGGAGCTCCAGTGAAGGAAACAGCATCTCGTACCCGTGTGGCAAATCTGTATGCAGTGTGTTCTTAGCAACCTGACTAAATTATTCAGCAAGAAAAGGCAAGAGATGCGGTGCAATGTGTCACATCTTGTGTTAGTATTACCTCATTATTTTAACTTTTTTACACGTTAACACTTTCTGGTCAAACGTTTGACCTCAACAGCACAACTTTGACACTCAAGTGCAGCAATATGCAGTAGATAGGTGATCATTCAACCTCTGTGTAGGGCCTCCCACTTTTAGTAACTTTTGGCCTAAATCAACTAATCCACTTCCTGTCACTATAAATCTCAAGATAGGTGATCCCGACTCAATAGGTACTGTTACTGAATCAGAGCCGGTTCCTTGGCTAGGCCATTTTAGTACCCTACCCTGGAGCAGTTTACATCTACTGCACCCCCTATCAAGTGGGGCTCTCCTTCGAACCCCATTCCTCCCACATTCCAGAAATCAGTCGAAACTGCTCTCTCACAGCCTCTGTTAGAGGTTTGCAATATTTCTCTAGCCAACGCTTGTGTCCCCACAGACTGGAAGTGGGCACTAAAAGTCCCTCGGTTTAAAAAAAAACTAATGCAGATTAGATTATGCTCGCCAGTTTCCATCCCATCTTTCCTTCCTTTTGCCGTCAAAATCCATGAGAAGCATATTCTATTCCTTTATCCAGACGGATGGAACCCAGAATTATAGAGACAGATTATCAATGGTGCATATCCTATCTAGAGAATAGAGGCCAAGCAGTGTATCCCCCTCCATTTGAGTCAACCTACAGAGCTCTGTGCCAAGGTGTTCCCACACTGTTCAATGTTTACATCTGTCCATTGGCTACTCTGGTCAGGTCTTTTGTTGTCACCTGTATGTATGTATTATGCCAATGACACTCAATTGATCATTGCCTTGGATTGGACAGAGTCGGCCTCACTTCTGCCTTTCCATCATTGTGTGACCTCTGTATCTTCATGGCTGTGACTATACGCCTTGAAGTTTAATATTGATAAGGCTGAGGTCAGCTGGGCTTCGCACAGCTCTCTGGCTAGACATTTTCCTTCCAGGCTCTGACTTCCTATTTGGTCAGATTCCCTTAACCTCTTGGCTGCTAGGCGTTTTCCCGCTGTGTGCTGGAAAATGCCATTTTAGTGGCACCATGACGAGCTGAGCTCGTCATCAGCACACGACACCCGTGGGTGATGACGAGCTGAGCTCGTCATCAGCATCGAAAGGGTTAAGCTAACTAAGTCCATAAAAAATCTTGGTTTCCATTTGGACGGAACCCTGAAGTTAGTACGAGAGGTTAACCATCTGTCATCTTCCTGCTTTTTCCTGTTGAGGGTGTTGCGGAAAATTGTACACTCCTCCTCCACTCGGCCTGCCGGATAGTGGTCCCTATCTCGCTTCAACTACTGCAATTTTCTGTTCCTGACCACACTGCATGGTATAGTGAATGAATTGCAATGAATCCAAAATACGTCCACCAAACTAGTGCATGGCTTGCCAAGACAAGCCCAGTCTTCCTCTGCCTTACATACCCTGGCTCCCTGGTGCTAAAAGAATTACCTTTAAGTTTCTCTGCATTGGCCAGAGAGCCATACTCAACTCTGGGGCACTCCATCCAAGGAATACATTTAACATATATACTCTGAGTCGGTCTCTTCATTCACAGGATGCTTTCCTCCTTTCAATTACTAAATGTAACCAAGTTTGATTAGGCGGTTGTGCCTTTTCAGTGGCAGCCAGTAAACTATGGAGTGCTCTTATGCTCCAATTGCGGAAAATACCTCTGTATCTCCATTTCAGAAAGGCTTTGAAACGTTTTCTATATAACATATAATTGTACCTATAGTGCATAGTATGGCCATGGTAGAGAGTTTGGCTGTGGCCCTTGCATTAGGTTTGGGTATAGGGCTTATGGATTGGGTGTTTTTTGTTTCTTTTCGTTGTTTGTTTCTCTGTCATTTTATGGATAGCCTATTTGTTTTGAGTCCTGAATGGCTTTGGACTGGGTAGTATGATCTTCTGTCTCTTAGCATGAGAACACCTTTGCACACTTATAAACACATAACATAATGTAAGATAACGTAACGTGACATAACAGAACATATTTGTGATGCTAATTTCTCCAAAACTACTGAATGGATTTACACATAAGTAATCGCTTTAAGTAAAGTTCCACCATATCATCAAGTTTGGTGTTGTTCTGTTCACCTATTCTTTCTGAAGAGGACAGCAAAGAATGCCAGAGGAGTTAAGATAGGACTAGTAAGTTTCCTGCGTTCCCTCTTCCATCCTTACTTTAACAGACAATTAAATTCAGCCAAAGTTATTATGTGTAATATGGTCTAAAATTAAATCTAAGTGTTATGTTGGTTTGAACATTTGATCAGAACCCTGAGATAACTATATGGGACAAGATCACAAGTGGTACCTTCTTTTTTTATACTACGTGTTTATTTTAAGGTATTAGCTTGAAACGGCTGTTTTTTCAAAGTGCGGTTAATGATGGCCACTGAATGGAATTAGAAAGTTTTACATTATGTTGATCTTTCATTAATAAATTGACTATGGAACAAAGGACACTGGTGAGGGGAGTGGATTTATGAGATTTTGTGGCTGCTGCACTTAGCACATAATTATGGATTAGACACATTTGCCGCATAAGTAGTTACATAATTTGTATATTTCATAAACATATTTCTACCTCAAATTAATGAAAATATTGCTGCCAGAGAAAGTCCAACATTATTTGCCTTTTTACCACATAAATTATGATTGGTTTTCTACATAGGTTGGTCCTTCACTGTGACATGATATAGCTCGGTAGAGTTGTCAGGGGGCTGGTATTATGGTCAAGAGACAAGGACAGGGAAATATGTTCACTATTTCACACTTCCTTGTGAAATATTTGTATTATAATACTGCATTTTGTGCAACAAAAGTATCCAAAAATGTTTGAACTTATGCTGGGTGTTCCTTTGTTTCAGGACAAAGCTAGTCTTCACTAACAAGCTCTAATAAGGGGCAAAACACCTGTCAGGAGCTGTTTTCACTCACACCAGGTTACCGTCTATGGTATTAGAGCAATCGAAAGCTGTAATACTGTGCCTATTATGGTAATAGTGCCATCATAATTTTTTGGCTTGGTGTGGATGCCATTGGGCTTAGCCTATGATTAAATATTCTGCTATAAAACAGACATATGAGTTGAGATTAGCGTTTTTGTGGTGTTGTAGAGTGCTGTGTAAAATGGAGCTGCTCTCCACCTAAAACTTGGGAACTACCCAGTGTTCCCTAGTACTTTTGTGCATTACATACACATGTATATGTATATTACCTACTGGCGGTCGCCAGTAGGTAGTTATAGTTAGGACCCATTTTCCATAGAAAATCCGCAATATTTTATTCCCAATAACTTTGGCACCGGTTGACGAATCTTCGCAAACTTTTCAAAACATTTGGCCAGCTCCGGTCCGCTCCTATCCTGAAAGTCTCAGGGTGATTTGTCAAGCGGGGAGGGGGGGGGGAGAAAAATTGGGGGTCCAAAAACCTGTTTTCTCCATGCAATTTTCCATAGGAACCTTTAGTCGCAGCTACAGCCCGAACTGCTGAACAGAATTACACCAAATTTGGCAAAAAGTTAGTCCTTGGTTCAGAGTCGTGCCTTTTTATTTATTTAGATGGTGTAAATCCGTTCAGTAGTTCCTGAGAAAATCAAAAGTGAAATCATATATATATATATATATATATATATATATATATATATATATATATATATATAAAATATATATATATATATATATATATATATCCTGGTTGTCGCCTCTAGCACACAGGAATCGATTATCCCAAGAGACGATGCGTACCCAAAATCGTGCTGAATATTTTTATTTCTGTTACTCGCCCAACACCACCGCCATGACGCGTTTCGGTCCCTCTCGGACCTTGATCACATGACACATCACATGGGCAGATCTACACCTTTTAAATTGACAGTGCAGTTACTGATACAATAAATATGGATGACAGACTCTGTTCCTGCTTGAATGCAGTTGTGACTGTGAAATACAGTACATTATGGATTCAACACTTTCAAAACTCCTGTGCAAATCTAGCTGTTATATACAGTACATTGAGAGTGCAAAAACGCCAAGTTCATGTGCAAATATATATTTATATATATATATATATATATATATATATATATATATATATATATATATATATATATATATATATATATATATATATATAGCTCCAACTTGTCGCCAGCAACCGTCGGCAAGCAAATAGGTACACAGACTTCAATTAAATTACCAAAGCCAGTCTTCTCATTTCCGAAATGCTTTATTTCATTTGCATAGTGGTGGTGCTAGTCATCAGACGCGTTTCGGACTGGAGTCCTTGCTCACTGATTTATTTAGATGGTGTAAATCCGTTCGGTAGTTCCTGAGAAAGTCAAAAGTAAAATCATATATATATATATATATATATATATATATATATATATATATATATATATATATATACATTACCTACTGGCGGTCCCCAGTAGGTATATATAGTTAGGATTTTTTCTCTATGGGATTTTTGAAAATTCTATGTCTAATAACTTTGGCGTTTGTGGACGGAATTGGCTGAAATTTTCAGGAAAATGGAACATTTTGTTTCTGAGCAGCCCCTGACAATTTGGGGGGGTTTCATCAAGGGGGGGGCCGAGAAAAAAGGGGGGTCCCAAAACCCGTTTTTCCCATGTTAATTTCCATAGGGCGGTTGGCCTCACTTTTAGCTCGAATGGCTGAATGGATTTGCACGAAACTTGGCAAAATTGTAGGGACTGTTAGCCCAATGTGCCTTTGCTAGGTCTCAATATATGTGCTCCAGTGGATTTTGAGTAATTTAGGTTCAAAAAAAGATATATATCTGGGCGGAGCCTAACCACACATCTGATCTGATTGGCTGTCAGCACTTCATCCAAGAAGTGTTGGCAGCCATCTTGGGACCAATATACATGATAGCACCTCATTAAAAAGCATTGTAGTTAATAGAGGGTTTTAGGACTTTAGTTACATTATAAATCATTTGTTGATTGTACCATACTCGATTTAGTAATTGTGGTGGGTTCTAAGGTGATTTTACCATGTGAAAAAACCTTCTGCTGTGATATCATGAATATTGTTTGAAAGAAAACTAATATCTCATGATTTTCCCACAGTGGTTTGAGGGGATCTATAAGCTAAACTGAAAGCATATTTTCTGTAAATTCACATTATCTTTCTCAGTCATGTGAAAATGAAGTCTGACATTCTCAGTAAAACATGTACATCCAACAAGGACAGAGACTGTCAGTTGATTCCTTTGTGCTCTACTGCAGCCTCCTAAAGTGTTCTAAAGAACAACTAGAGCGCTAACAGTCCTACGTATTACAAAGGTACAGCACACCTGGAGCCATCGTGATGGGAATAAAGTGGTAACTCTTAAAACATTTAATTTAAAAAGGAACAAAATGAGGGGGTATATTATGCAATAGAAGGTATTATTAGTGCTGCAGAAAGAAAAATTAGGGCACATTTTGAGTGACTTTTCAAATCCTCTTCTATTTCATTAAAAAATTCTGACATGCAGTCTCCCAAAATGGCCACCAGAGACAAAAGAGCCCAAATGTAGCCCAAATATCACCCAGATGTAGCCCAAGTATAGCCCAATGACAGAATGTCCCAGAGTGTTCTAAAGAACAACTAGAGCGCTAACAGTCCTACTTATTACAAAGGTATGGCACACCTGAAGCCATCTTGATTGGAATAAAGTGGTAACTCTTAAAACATTTAATTTAAAAAGGAACAAAATGAGGGGGTATATTTTGCCATATGAATTATGATTAGTGCTGCAGAAAGAAAAATTAGGGCACATTTTGAGTGACTTCTCAAACCCTCTTCAATTTCATTAAAAAATTCTGACATACAGTCTCCCAAGATGGCCACCAGAGACAAAAGAGCCTAAATGTAGCCCAAATATCACCCAGATGTACCCCAAATATAGCCCAATGACAGAATGTCCCAGAGTGTTCTAAAGAACAACTAGAGCGCTAACAGTCTTACTTATGACAAAAGTATGGCACACCAGAAGCCATCTTGATTGGAATGAAGTGGTAAGTCTGAAAACACTCAATTTAAAAAGGAACAACATGAGGGGGTTAATTTTGCCATAGAAAGTATGATTAGTGCTTCAGAAAGAAAAATTAGGGATCATTTTGAGTGACTTCTCAAATCCTCTTCTATTTCATTAAAAAAATTCTGACATGCAGACTGAAACATGCACTTTGAATACCAGCAGCAGACGTCCCTGGTGAGCAGTAGCTTTACTACAGTGATCTAATGTGCAACTAGAGTGCTAACATTCAGAATTTATGGCAAATGTGTGACACATCTGAATGCCTTCTTGATGGAACCAAAGTAAACAAGCATTGAAAATGCAATAGATCTCGCCCTCGTTTAAGTTAAAGCCATTCTGTTTGTAATGAGGTGGCTTTTTAGCTTTGCTTTTATTAGTGTTTTTTCAACTTTCATGTAAATAACATGCATCTGTATGCATATAAGTATATGTATGCATGCATTTATGTTTGTATTTATATAGATATACAGATGATATATGTTTATATATGTATGTATATATATATATTCACTGAAAAAACCATAGGTTATAGACCATATATAGTTAGGAATTAGCATTTACAAAACCTTGAAAATTCACTGAAAAAACCATAGGTTATAGACCATATATAGTTAGGAATTAGCATTTACAAAACCTTGAAAATTCACTGAAAAAACCATAGGTTATAGACCATATATAGTTAGGAATTCGCATTTACAAAACCTTATTTTACTCACACAAAACCATTGAAATTCCATATATAGTTAGTTGCACTAACTATATATCGCGCACCCGCAATCCACTGCTGATGATGTCACATATTACATCATTCATGACATGGTCAGTGACATCACTGATGACTTCACTGATGACATCTCAAATGACATCACTGATGACATCACTGATGACAACATCCAGTGACTGTATGTTTCTGTAAAGTTAAAATATGTCTTACATATTGAAGAATGAGTGGATGTATAAGTGTCTGGATGAAGGATTTAGTAGGTGCATGACTGACTGTATGAGTGAGTGATTAAATGTGTCTCACTGAGTGCATGGGTTAGTGACTAAACTGTCTTAATTTGTGCATCATTATGTCTGTTTTTCTGTAAACTGACGCATGTGTTGATAATTAGCTATATGAGTAACTATATGGGTTATTGATTGGTTGCCCAAGTATTTGTATGGGAGACTGAGTGTGTGTGTGGGTGGCTGGGAGGTGTATGACTCTGTGCATAGATGTGTGAGCAGTTGATTCACTAGATGTATGGTTTCAAAAGTGCATGTGGAAACAGCTGTATGGGCGGTTGACTGTGTGCATGAGTGTATTGGTGAGTGAATGGATATCTCAGTGCTACATGTCAAAGTAAGTACATATGTAAAACACAGTACATGTGAGAGTTGACATATATAAATAACTGTGCATAAGAGCCAGTGAATGTGTGAGTGGCTGTATGGATCATTGTGAACTTGTATCAGGGATTGTATAAGAGAGTAAATATGTGTTAGTATATGTTTGAATAAGTAAAGTTTGTATAACTGTATAGTTGAGGAAATGGAGGTGTGATTGATTCTTTGCATGACTGACTAGGTGTGTGAGTAACTCCATGGATGAGTGACAGTCTGTGAGTGTCTGTTTACACTGATTGTATCTAAGGTTATATTAGAGTCTGAAGAGGTTCATCGTATTATCACATGAATGATATCATCAGTGATGTGATCAGTAATGTCAAATGAGATGTCATCAGTGATGTCATCAGTGATGTCATTTGAGATGTCATCAGTGATGTCACTGACCATGTCATGAATGATGTAATATGTGACATCATCAGCAGTGGATTGCGGGTGCGCGATATATAGTTAGTGCAACTAACTATATATGCGAATTTCAATGGTTTTGTGCGAGTAAATTAAGGTTTTGTAAATGCTAATCCCTAACTATATATGGTCTATAACCTATGGTTTTTTCAGTGAATATATATATATATATATATCCCGGACCACACTTCCCAGAATGCACAGTCTCATTTGAGCCTCCCATCGGTGGGTGTGTTATACATTAAATGGGGAAGTGGGTCGAAGGTTGCGCACACCGCTTCCGTTAAAGCCCCTGAAGAGAAGCAAATGGAGCTTCGAAACGCGTCGGGCAGATCCCGTACGGAGCGGCGTCTACGAGTGGATCCCCGCCCTCACCTATACATATACCAAGCTGCTGTTCGCGTGCTACTCAAAGGTGGACACCTTCGAGCATTGATTTATACGCGGCCGTCCAGCCGCGGAGTATGCACCACCCCGGCACCCTGGGGGTCACTACAGTGAAGCAGCAGTCGTACTTGGAATCGAGGACGGGCCCACTTGTGGAGTCCATACAGGACTTGATTGTGTGCTTCCCGGACCACACTTCCCAAAATGCACAGTCTCATTTGAGCCTCCCATCGGTGGGTGTGTTATACATTAAATGGGGAAGTGGGTCGGCGGTTGCGCACACCGCTTCCGTTAAAGCCCCTGAAGAGAAGCAAATGGAGCTTTGAAACGCGTCGGGCAGATCCCGTACGGAGCTGCGTCTACGAGTGGATCCCCGCCCTCACCTATACATATACCAAGCTGCTGTTCGCGTGCTACTCAAAGGTGGACACCTTCGAGCATTGATTTATACGCGGCCGTCCAGCCGCGGAGTATGCACCACCCCGGCACCCTGGGGGTCACTACAGTGAAGCAACAGTCGTACTTGGAATCGAGGACGGGCCCACTTGTGGAGTCCATACAGGACTTGATTGTGTGCTTCCCGGACCACACTTCCCAGAATGCACAGTCTCATTTGAGCCTCCCATCGGTGGGTGTGTTATACATTAAATGGGGAAGTGGGTCGGCGGTTGCACACACCGCTTCCGTTAAAGCCCCTGAAGAGAAGCAAATGGAGCTTCGAAACGCGTCGGGCAGATCCTGTACGGAGCGGCGTCTACGAGTGGATCCCCGCCCTCACCTATACATATACCAAGCTGCTGTTCGCGTGCTACTCAAAGGTGGACACCTTCGAGCATTGATATATATATATATATATATATATATATATATTGGCGTGGAGGATCCGCGCACCATCCCGAGCTTCATACTAATTGGCTGTCAACACTCAAAATCAGGAAGTGTTGGCAGCCATCTTGCACCTTGGTAGAACCGAGGCACAAGAAAGCAGAGAAAAAAATGCGCAAAATGCAAAAAGGGGGCAGGGTAGAAACACCCTGACCCCTAAGGCCTGCTTAGGGGGTCCCCCAGCCCCGGGGACCACTACCCCAGGGCTTTTTTTTAAATAAACCTGTGTGGGGGAGGCTTGAGCCCCCCCTCCCACACGCCCCTGGGGACCGCCACCTCCCCGGGGCGCTAAGAGTTTACATTTGGGGGTCCGTTATGGACCCCCAAGCTCCGGAGACCAACACCCCCCTAGGACTTTGAAAATGTAGGGAGGGGGCCGTGTGCCCCCCCTCCTGGAGCCTTATTGTGGCCCTTGGAACCGCCATCCCCCAGGGCCCGCTCCTGCAGTGTCCCGGGGTGCCCACCCCCGGGACACTGTAGTTTGCATTCTGAAAGAGAGAGCAGGGAAACCTGCTCTTTCTTTTAAATTGCAAACCAAATTGTTTTTCCACATGGGGAGCTGCATCTTAGCAGCTCCCCATGTAGAAATGCAATGCTGGCTCCAGCAGGAGGTGAGGAGACGGCTGGGACTGTGGGGGATTGGGGACCACCCCCCCACGGTCCCCCAACAAAAGGCCAGGCCCCAGGGGATGGGGTCCCCTGGACCAAAAGTGGCCCAGAGGGGTCCACATGGCCCCCCTCCCCCTCCAAAAAATAAAGGCCATGCCCGAAGGATGGGGTCCCCGGGGCCATTTAAGGCCTTGGGAGGGGGGCCATGCGGCCCCCTTCCAAATTATTTAAAAACAAATTAAAAAGGGGGTCAGGCCCTGGGGTACGGGGTCCCCAGGGCCAAAAAAATAGGAAAAGAAGCCCCCCTGCTTTAAAAAATGAAAAGAGAAAACGGCATCACGCGGAGGCCTCGCCCCCTCGCTGCAGCACTATGCAAACGCGCCCTGTGGCGCGTTTGCAGATAAGGAACTAATTCCCCTTAAATACTGGGGGTCCCTGGGGGCCAACTAGCCTACAAGGAACCTCCAGTATGCGCCAGGGGGCAGCGTTGCAGAGAGGTGTTCTGAGGCCTAGCCCCTTTCTACACCTCTCTGCAACGCTGCTCTGTGGCGCTTAATGGAGGTAGCGGGTGGGCTAGTTGCTCCCCAGGGACTCTCAGGATTCAAGGGGAGTTAATTCCCCAACTTAAAATGCGCCACAGGGCGTGTTTGCACAGTGGTGAAGGGAGGGGGCAGGGCCTGAGTGGATATGTGTGCAAACACGCCCTGTGGCGCGTTTTAAGTTGAGAAATTCATTCCTCTTCAATCCGGAGGGTCCCTGGGGGCCAAATAGCCCACCAGATACCTCCAGTAAGCGCCACGGAGCTGCGTTGCAGAGTGTTGTAAAAAGGGACGTGGTCTCTGAATACCTCTCTGCAACGCAGTTCTCTGACACATACTGGAGGTGCCTGGTGGGCTAGTTGACCCCTAGGGACCCTCAGGATTGAGGAGGAATTAATTTTCCAACTTAAGACATGTCACCTCAGGCCCAGCCCCCTTCCTTCACAATTGTGCAAATGCACCTTGTGGTGCATTTTAAGTTGAGGAATGAATCCCTCTTCAATCCTGAGGGTCCCTGGGGGACAACTAGCCCGCCAGGTACCTCCAGTATGCACCAGGGAGCTGCGTTGCAGAGAGGTGTTCAGAGGCAACGCCCCTTTTTACACCTCTCTGCAACGCAGCTCTGTGGCACTTACTGGAGGTACCTAGTGGGCTAGTTTGACCCTGGGGACCCTCAGGATTCAAGGGGACTTAATCTCCCAACTTAAAACAGACACAGGGCGCGTTTACATAGGGGCGAAGGGAGGGGACGGGCCTGAGGTGATGTGTGCAAACACGCCCTGTGGCGTGTTTTAAGTTGGGAAATAATTCCCCTTCAATCCTGAGAGCCCCTGGGAGCCAACTAGCCCACCAGGTGCTTCCAATAAGCACCATTGTGCTGCATTGCAGAGAGGTGGTTCAGGCCATACCCCTTTTTACACCTCTCTGCAATGCAGCTCTGTGGCGCTTACGGGAGGTACCTAGTGGGCTAGCTGGACCCTAAGAACCCTCAGGATTCAAGAGGACTTAATCTCCCAAATTAAAACGGCCACAGGTCGCGTTTACATAGTGATGAAGGGAGGGGAGGGGCCTGAGGTGACATGTGTAAACACGCCCTGTGGCGCGTTTTAAGTTGGGGAAACAATTCCCCTTCAATCCAGAGGGCCCCTCGGGGCCAACTAGCCCACCAGGTGCTTCCAGTAAGCACCACTGCACTGCGTTGTAGAGAGGTGGTCCAGGCTGTGCCCCTTTTTACACCTCTCTGCAACGCAGCACTGTGGTGCTAACTGAAGATACCTGGTGGGCTACTTGTAGCCAAGGGACACTCAGGATTCAAGGGGACTTTATCCACCAAATTAAAACGGTCACAGGGCTTGTTTGCACATGTCAGCTCAGCCCCCCTCCCTTCACCAGTGTGCAAACGTGCCCTGTGACGCGTTTTAAGAGGTCGTTTTAATCCCCCTGCCCTATTATATACTAGGGGCTTACAGAGGAGGTCATGCAAATAACAGGGGTACCCCAACGCCTAGTGTTCCCTAGTGTATGTAGGTGTTTCAACTGTATTCTAAGTGTCTTTTAGCATAGCACTGGCACTAGGACTGGTGAGTTCGAGTCAGTTACCACCAGTACCCATCTGTAAAAGTTGAGGGTACAGGATGATTTTGCAACCAGGCCTCTTTCTGTTCCTCTGTTTGTTCTTTCTGCATGTCTTCCTTCTTCGTGTACCTTTCTTCGTCTTTGAGAACATTTGTTGCTTCTTTCTGCATTTCTTTTTCTTCTTTCTGTGTGTTTTTCTTCTTTCTTTACATGTCTTACCTCTGCAGGCATAGTTTGAAACTTGCATTCAAATAACCTTTGAAATAAACTGAAAAAAACATAGGTTTCAGGGGCATTATAGTTAACTGGACATTTCACTCATACAAAACCATTGAAATTGCCCCTGTTATAGTTAGTTGAGCTAACTGTAACTTGCACGCCGGCAATGCACTGCTGGTGACGTCACACATTACATCACTAATGACATGGTCAGTGACATCACTGATGACATCTCAAATGACATCACTGATGCCATCATCCTTGTGATAGAGTGGCAGACCTCCTCTCACCCTAACATAGCCTTTGAAACACACACACTCAAAAATAGAAACAAACATTTAAAAAAAAAACGGAGATACCAATACCAGTTACAAAACACCTATTCAGTAATTCCAAGATCTACACACACATCCACTCAATCACAAATAGTTCTATATAGTCACTCATACATGTACTCGCTCATCATATGTACTCATACATCTATACATCCTGTTACACACTGACACTCATCCATAGAGTTACTCACACACAGTCACACATGCAAAGTATCAAACATCCATTTAGTTATATATACAGTTAGACACACACCGCCACACTTACTTCTACAGAAACGTACACATACTTACTCTCTTAAACAATCACTTATAGAAACACATACTTATTTATCCAGGAACTCTTCCAATCTCTCACTCTCACATACAACAACACTTGCATATACTAGTTTAAAACATATGTAGTCACTCATAAAAACACTATTGAGACAGTCATTCACTCACTAACACACCCATACACACTCATCCACCCATACAGTCCTGCATCCATGCTGTCTTCAACATATACAAACAGTGAGTCACTCATTCATACATCTATGCACTAAGTAATACCCCCACCGAACCATACAGACACTCATACTGATACTCAAAAACCCAACTAATAACCCATATAGACACTCATGTAGCTACTGACCAACCCATGCAGCCACTTATACACAAAGTGAGAGACTGATACAGATATTTACATAGTGAACACATGGGTTAGTGAGTAATGTTTAAATAAGATACACTTAATCAGTCAGTTATACAATTAATTTTACAAAAAAAAATCATCCATTTAGGCACTTATATACCCATTTATTCTTCCATCGACCTTGAGATGTACATATATAAAATATATTTAATTTTCAGAAAAACACACATTCACTGGATGATGTCATCAGTGATGTAATATGTGATGTCATCAGCAGTGCATTGCGGGCACGCGAGTTATAGTTAGCTGAACTAACTATAACGGGAAATTTCAACGGTTTTGTACGAGTGAAATGTCCAGCTAACTAATATACCCCTGAAACCTATGGATATATATATATATATATATATATATATGTATATATATATATATATATATATATATATATATACACAAACAAAGTTTCTCCCAATCCGAAGAACAGCACAGGCTACTTTCTGGATGCTTCAAAGTGTTTTTATTAGAGGCACGAAATCAGCAGCTCCCTACCGACGCGTTTCGCCACTAAGGCTTGGTCACGGTGAATGTGATCAATGCAAAGTGCTGTTTACATATTCAAACAAGATGCATGGAAAAAGGACTATCGTTGATCCACCCCGACCTGCTTTTGGTCGCCATTTTGGAGTGGTACAAGTTAATAAACATACGTTTGTCACAATTTACGTATTTAAACAATTTCATCAAAGTAAATCTTCCACAGAAGCATCCAGAAAGTAGCCTAAATGATCTATTTTTCATAGATGTTCAGCAACCAGCTCTCCATAAGTGGCCTATTGCCACTTCACCCATCCTTTTGGTGAATACCATTAAATAGACATTGACATCAGTGAAAAGTGCTTCACTTATGAAATATAAAATGTCTTTTGTATCTGGCTTATAAGAGTCCTACATTGATTTAGCTTGTTGTATTGCTCCTCATTCACAAAGCCTCTTTATTACACACTGTCAGATTCATTGGCTGATTGCATTATTCATTTCAACAATGTTGGTATTTAAATATAATCAGTGATGTAATTAAAATGTTCATGAATGATGTATTATGTGAGGTCATAAGTAGTGGATGATTGATAATTCACTAAACTATAGCTGGCAAATTTCAGTGGTTTTTAGGTTTGTAATGTTAGCTCAAGTCCCATTCCAACACCTAACAAAAAGGTACTTTAACCATTGTATCTTCAGAGAAAAAAAAATCTCTCTCTCTCTCTCTCTCTCTATATATATATATATATATATATATGGTCGACTTGGTGTTTGGGCTTCATTAAAGAAAATTTTGCACCAGTCAAGGGTTCATCTCGTCTTTGCAGGATTGCAGTTTGGACGTGGTATGCCTCATATTATTACCTACTGGCGGTCGCCAGTAGGTATATATAGTTAGGACCTAGTTACCATAGGAAATTCCGAACATTCTATTGGGAATAACTTTGGGGGCGATTGAGGGATCTGCCTGTAATTTTCCTTCAATTTGCCTTGCTGTGCTCCGCTTCTTCCCTGAAAGTTTCGGAGGGATTCGTCAAGCGGGGGCCGAGAAAAAAGGGGGGTCCCAAAACATGTTTCCCCATGTTAATTTCCATAGGGACATTCTGACAAGGCTACAGCTCGAACGGCTGAACGGAATTACACCAGATTTGGCAAAATGCTAGGGACTGGTATGCAGCAGTGCCTTTTGTATGTTTGGTGTAAATCCCTCCAGGAGTTTTTGAGAAAATTGAATTTGAAATTTTTCAAATGGCATTTTCTATGGGACCTTTAGACACGGCTACAGCCCCAACGGCTGAACAGAATTACACCAAACTTGGCAAAATGGTAGGGACAGTTATGCAGTAGTGCCTTTTCTTTATTTGGTGAAAATCCCTTAAGTAGTTGTTGAGAAAATTGAATTTGAGCAAATTATATATTTATATGCGCTCAACATTCTATTGGGAATAACTTTGGCGCCAATTGAGGAATCTGCATGTAATTTTCCAGAATTTTGGCCAGCTCTGCTCCGCTCCTTACCTGAAAGTTTCAGGGGAATTCATCAAGCGGGGGTCAAAAGGGGGGTCCCAAAACATGTTTTCCTCATGTTCATTTCCATACGGACCTTTAGACACGGCTACAGCCCGAACGGCTGAATGGAATTACACCAAACTTGGCAAAATGGTAGAGCCTGGTATACACATGTGCCTATGCAATTTTTAGTGAAAATCCCTCCAGTAGATCTTGAGAAAATTGAATTTGAAATTTTTTAAATGGCATTTTCTATGGGACCTTTAGACACGGCTACAACCCGAACGGCTGAACGGAATTACACCAAACTTGGCAAAATTGTAGGGACAGGTATGCAGTAGTGCCTTTTCTATATTTGGTGAAAATCCCTCCAGTAGATGTTGTGAAAATTGAATTTGAGCAAATTATATATCTATATGCGTAGGGTACGCGTACGTGCGCGTACCTTTACGTGTGCGAGCGAGTTTCTGATTGGCTGGAAGTCGACTGTCAACATTCCAAACTGCCCAAACCAGGAAGTGTTGGCCACCATCTTCTTTTTCAGGAGAACTGAGGCACAAGAGAGCCCAAAACAAGAGTGGAAAACACGAAAAGGGGGCAGGGTAGAGACCCCCAAACCATCTAGCCCTTCTCAGGGGGTCCCAGAAGGACCCCCAAGGGCAAAAAAAATAAAATAATAATTAAAAAAAAAAATCGAGGGGTACGCACACCGTACGCGTATGGTACGCGTACCCGGGCGTACCCCTCTATTTAAATTTTTTTTTTTTTTGCACTTGGTGGTCCTTCTGGGACCCCCTGAGAAGGGCTAGGGGGTCAGGGGGTCTCTACCCTGCCCCCTTTTTGCATTTTCCACTCTTGTTTTGTGCTCTCTTGTGCCTCACTTCTCCTGAGAAACAAGATGGCTGCTCAGGTGGTCCAAGAAGGAAAATAACATATATAAACGTTATCCGCTAATAGAATTAGCATTTACAAAACCTTTGAAATTTATTGAAAAAAAATATAGGTTTCACGCCTGATATAGTTAGGAATTAGCATTTAAAAAACCTTGCAAATTCACTGAAAAAAACATAGGTTTCAGGCCTTATATAGTTAGGAATTAGCATTTAAAAAACCTTGCAAATTCACTGAAAAAACCATAGGTTTCAGGCCTTATATAGTTAGGAATTAGCATTTTAAAAACCTTGCAAATTCACTTAAAAAACCATAGGTTTCAGGCCTTATATAGTTAGGATTTAGCATTTGAAAAGCCATTGAAATTGCTCCTATATAGTTAGTTGTACTAACTATATTTCGCGCACCCGCAATCCACTGCTGATGATGTCACATATTACATCATTCATGCCATGGTCAGTGGCATCACTGATGACATCTCAAATGACATCACTGATGACATCACTGATGACATCTCATTTGACATCACTGATCACATCACTGATGATATAATTTATGTGATAAAACGATGCACCTCCTCACACTCTAATATAACCTTTGATACACCCAGTGTTAAATACAGACTGCCATTCTTGAAACCATTGACACCCCAATACCAGTTACTACATATGCACTCACTGATTCCTAGGTCTACACACACATTCACTCATTCACCCATAGAATCACTCATACATACAGTCACTCCCCCTAGCAACCCACACACACACTCAGTCTCCCATTCAAATACTTGGGCAACCAATCAATAACCCATATAGCCACTCATATAGCTACTGATCAACACATGCAGCAGCTTACACAACAACAGACATACTGATGCACACATTCAGACAGTTTAGTCACTAACCCATGCATTAAGTAAGACACATTTAATCACTCACTCATACAGTCAGTCACGCACCTACTAAATCCGTCATCCAGACACTTATACATCCACTCATTCTTCAATATGTAACACATATTTAAACTTTACAGAAACACACAGTCACTGGATGATGTCATCAGTGATGTCAAATGAGAGGTCATCAGTGATGTCAAATGAGAGGTCATCAGTGATGTCATCAGTGATGTCATCAGTGATGTCATCAGTGATGTCATCAGTGATGTCACTGACCATGTCATGAATGATGTAATATGTGACATCATCAGCAGCGGATTGCGGGTGCGCAAAATATAGTTAGTACAACTAACTATATAGGAGCAATTTCAATGGTTTTTCAAATGCTAAATCCTAACTATATAATGCCTGAAACCTATGGTTTTTTAAGTGAATATATATATATACACACATATATATATATATATATATATATATATATATATATATATATATATATATATATATATATATATATATATATATATATATACACACACACACACCCACCCTCACACACACACACACACACACGTATGTAGTTTTTTGCACTGCAAAGGCTCATATTTGAAGTCCAAGGGGCACTCATGGCTTTAGCAGTAACAATAATAGGCAAATGGCACACGATATGAGTCGTTTGCGCTTTGAAAGGTACAAATCATGTTTACGGCGTAAATCCCTTGTAAATGTCTATTGTATTTACATGCGCAACTCCCAAGTAATTTACTTAAGTGAAATTGTACTGGGGTGCAAATCCACATTAAGGAAAATAAACCCAGCTGTGTACATGCACTTTAGTCGTTTTTTTTTCTTCACCATGCGGAATACATTTGTCCACGTGGAGAATTCCCTTCCCCTAAACCCTCACAAAAGTTGGTGTGTTTCCAGTTACTATCCTGCAAGGGGAGTTACTATTGACCGTTTCCAGGGTGACAAGGGGTAAGTGAATGCCCATAATCTCAGAAGGTTGTAAAAATTAATTTCTCTAAACAAACCACACCTAGATCCTGCCACTCGCCGCCCCTGGGGTTCCACTGTAAAATTGTTAGCAACTACGGTGTACAATTGTGGAATAGTAAACGCATTTACGTTTGCCTAGTATCCTTATGGCAATAACTGGCAGGTGGTAAATAGACATTTTTTCAGGTACATAGTTTTGTGGCACGGGCGGGTCTTTGCTCTTTTCCTAGGAACTTTTCAATATCGGACTGTATTTGTCACTTAAAAATTGTTCAGGCCAGCATTTTTGAATTCTGGGCTGTGGGGTGTGGTCCTTAGAATAAGCAGACAACACTTGGCCTGGTAGAGCGCCTTGGCAAGAGGCCGCCAATGAACGACTTAATCACCTTCACGCCTAACTGGGCGAAAGGTTGTGCTGTAAACACCCACGGCGAGGGGTGGGAATAAAGGAAAAGAAAGAAAGAATAAACAAAGAAATGTAAAAACCGCTGAGTTAAGAAACAGATAAAGCCCCATAACTCTTCTAGATTTGCAAACAATGACTGCACTTATGTTTTTTTAACATTTGCCCTATCAACAATCTGCAGGGCCATTGTGTGGGGCTGGCTCCGAACACGTATCGAGGCAGCCAGGCTTCCTTCCACAATTTTAAGGATGAATTCCAAACAGAAACTCGTAGTAATTTTTAAGAAATAAATATACCATTAGAAGTCAGTAAGGAACTATAGATTAAAAGACTGCGGCAGAAACCCAACATCGCTGTAGTGATGAAATGCGACCATTACACTTGAGGCGGTGCTACACCCATCAATGGATGAAGGATACCAACTGAATTATCTAGTTGTGTTTGTATTTCAGGCGTAGTTTGCCCAGATCCGCACTGCTAGCAACTTAGTTTTCACAAATCATTTTTGACGCTCGCAGATAAGGTGATGCTTGTTCTAACCCCTTTTACCATTATATTATGAAAACCGGTTCCCGGAGATGGAAACTTATGACAAGAACGTTTGTTCATATGAGATGTGTGGCATTATGTTGTGCTGTTGATGTGTTGTGTTGGTTTTTGTGCCACTGTCTTTTTGTGCTGCCTTATTGAGATATGATTATGTTTTGTTGTACTGCAGTTTTTGTGTTGCATTTTGCTATGTGCTGTTGGGTTGTGTTATGTTATGAATTAATTGAGGTGTTCTGTTGCTCCGTGTATGCTATTGTGTTATGGTTAGTTGTTTACTTTCAATGTGTCAACAACGCTGCTACATTTCCAGCCCAACACACCACATACACCTAAAGTTCCAGTGAAAGTAAACATTTACCACTTTCTAAAATGGCAAAATTGTGCTGCCCCAGCTCTTCAACTGCTTAAGAAACAAGTCAGCCCAAAACTGTGGCCACCACCAGCCCTTACTGTATGTGATAGCGGCCCAGGATTTGAACCCTCATTGGGAAGGGCCAACCCCGACAGTTGGGCCACTCAACCACATAGCGGACGTAAACGCTTTGTGATCAATCAGTATTTGTATAGCGCGACTTATCACCCCGGGGGATATCCAGGCACTAAGCAAATGGGAGCCTTAGTCGAAGAGCCAGGTCTTGTGTCTCTTCCTGAAGTCAGCGAGTGAGATGGGGGCGGGTTCAGAACTGAACCTCGGAGGGCCTCAAGGAGCTGGGCCGAAGAGAATTCCTCCGTTGTGGCTCTATCGCAGAGGCTGGGGGAGCGGTGCATAAAGACCGGGGTCAATGGTGATAAAATAATAATACTACCTAGTAGCCCTGGTAGGCTTTGGCATTCTCTGCTCTGGTTTCGGAGTACACCACTATACAATATTTTCTCGACTGAATCATTTTAGATGCAGCCAAATGGAGGAAACTCATGGTCTCCCTTGAGAAAATGTTTCACTGTAGCCGGAAGATTAGCTCAGAAATGTAATGCACGTGCTGCAGAGCACTGCGCTACCAGTATTCGGTTGGAGTCCCAGCTTTTGACCTTGTCTTTCCTCTGTTCAATAAAACGAGTACCTCTTAGTAATACATAAAATTAAAAAGTGTAGTTATTATTTGAACAGTAAGCATTGCCATGAATGTCAGTTTTGTCTTTCCTCCATGATATAATGGTTATGGCACACCGACTGCCCATTTTTAGGTCTTGCCTACACAGCTCACAAGCGCTGCTTAGGAGAAGACCTTTAGTAATGGATTCACTTTTTGGGCCAAAAACATGCTCGCATTGTATTGATTTCAATGGCAACACATGCACGGTTGGCGATTCCCTTGCGGGAGCAAGCTTAGAATCCATCTGTTTGTATTTAATTTGCAAACAGATGGTGCACAATGCTCGCTCCCACAAGGAAAAACGCTTTGTGTGCTCTCGGCCGTACTACCCCCACCTCTCCCCCCTCAGCTGCATTCCTTGCATCCCACAGCGCTTTGCCTGCAGGAGCGAGCAGTGCCTCCTTGTTTCAATTGCAGTAGTACTCTTGGGGTCTCCTGTGACAATTTCAGGCAGTATTGGGGCTGTGGCAGGTTCTTTAGTGGTGCAAAAATAATTTTGAAAGTAAACAGATGTGCAAATTTGTGCGCCTACTTTCATATTTGGATGAGCTGTTTTGCCTATTTTCTCAATTTTGAAACTCGCTGTTGTGAAGCACATATGTCTTCTTTCTGTGCTGGCATGTACGCATCAGACAGACTGAGGCCAATGCATAAAGGTGTTTGCCTGGGACTGCAATACACGTTCTTAATGTACATAGAATGTTCTGTGAATCGGAAATGCTTTTTCGGCTCGTATAGTACACTTTGTAATCAGTAGTGAATTAGACGGTCTAGAGGGCAAGAGAAGGGTGTCCCCCCTGCTCCTTCCCAGCTACACTGGAATTTATCGAAGGTTTGGGACCACCACTGTGGGAGCAAACTATTAATAGAATGTTGATCTGTCAAAGCAGGTAGCAGCCATTCACAAAGGGAATCTATTTGAGATAAACTGCTTCATCTTTGTGAATAGCAGCTGCCGGTGTTGGTGTCACCAGTGTTCCAGGGAACCCTGCATGTGCCCACCGGTGTCCTCTCACAGCACACCGCTTCTTATTTAGACCACGTCTCTGTAACGAATTATGGCGGGGGACGGGCGGGACTCGTAAAAAATGGCACTTTCGTATCATGAAAGCAGGAAAGTAGGCCTGTTGTCCCTCATATTCTTTCATTGTTGCATACACAAGAACTCAGTATCATTTGCAATACCGGGTTTCTACATCTATCTCCGCATAAATGTAGATCAGGTAAACAGCCTGTGAGAAAAATACAGGGACAGCATTGTAAGTACTTATGGCCGTATTTTCGCAATGGCTGCACAGGCAAAATAAATAAAACAGCTATCGTCAAACGTAGTAAGAGAACTGGAAAACAAAGTTAATGCCAGCTTTATGTGCTAAACACTTGAGCCAGTCATTTATATAACTCCTTAAAAGATGATGAACCCTCCAAACGATGCCTCTTACAGATCACCAGTGTTCTTCTGGAGCCAAGCCAGAGGTGTAATAAAAACAGGTTACATCTAACTTTTCTTCTCCAGCCTTTATATACTTAATTGATGCTGAGAATAGTCTTTTTAGTCGGGCTGTAAATCCCCATCGATGTTTATATGTGAACTGTTAGACCTGGCATCTTTGGCGTGGTTTCCCTCGTCTTTTGCCTCTACCTCCTGTATTTTTGACGCTGTGCTGGATTTCGTTTTTTGCTGGTTTAGATGCTTTGGGCACTTTGCCACTGCTGATCAGTGTCAAAGTGCAAGTGCTCCCTAGGGAAATTGTTATTGTAATTGGCTATCCATGATTGGCATATTTGTATTACCAAGAAGTCCTTAGTAAAGTGCACTGGGTGTGCCAGGGCTGGTGATTCAAATGCTACTAGTGGACCTGCAAAACTGATTGTGTCACCCACATGAGTAGCCCTAAAATGGTGTCTCAGGTCTGCCACTGCAGTGCCTGTGTGCAGTCTGTGGACTGCCATGTCAACCTGGCCAGTGTCCCCCACTGACCAGGCTTAACCCTTCCCTTTATGTACACATTGGACACCCCTAAGGAAGGTCCAAGGTACCCCTCTGGGCAGGGTGCAGTGTGTGAAAGGTAGAGCATGTACTGGTGTATGTGACAGGCTTCGGTAGTGAATTACAGCCAATTTCGTTTTTCACTGTTGAGAGGGCTATCTTGCCCATAGGCTACAATAGGGAATGCTGAGTATAATGGTTGCCTGAATTTCTTCCCATAGGAGCAAGATAGGACATAAAAGTCTGGTATCCCTGAACTCATAATTTATTAACACATATTTTAGGAAAGATGGTTTTTAAATCCTGTGTTTGAAAACAGCACTTTTAGAAAGTGGCTGTTTTCTTGTCGGACCTGAAAGGAAAGGAGAAGCCAGGAAAACAAAGTGCTCAAGGAACACCCATAATTGGTTCAGACCGGGCTCAGAGCCCGCCTGCACAAAGGGAACACATACTTTCTGGGGTATAAGTACAGGACCCCAGACTACAGACAATTAGATCATCCTGAAATCAAGAAGGAACCTCGGCCAAGGGGAAAGCTGGAAGACTGAAGAGGAAGGACTGTCCTGCTGTGTGTTTGTGGGCTGACCTGCAGTTGCTTTGCTGCCAAGGAGATGGGAAGGAATTTGTTGTTGCTTAGTCCCCTAACTTGAAAAGATCTCCAAGGGCCTGAGGAAGAGCTGGTCTCCTGTTAATAAGTCCCAGGAACAAAAGGACTTCACCCCCATCTTCCCCCTGAACTCTGCTGAGAGAGTTCTGCCTTCCTAGAGTGCTGAATCCGACTGAGGGGCATCTGGAAGTTGTTTCCGGCTGTATTGGAAGCTGGACAAGGAGAAACAAAGAAAATCTGCAATTTTCACACATTGCTCGCTTGCGGAGCGCATCCCTGACAGTGCGAGGAAATTCCCGCCATCGCGAATATCGAGATAGTTGCAGCGCCTGCTTCCACTGCAAGAACTAACGCATTGTTCACTTGCGGAACGCATCGCCCCGGTGAGTGTAGTTTCCTGTCGTTGTGAGTATCGTTGCAGAGCCTGTCGTCGCTGGGTGAGATTGTCTCACCGCTTGCTTGTGGACTGCATCACGTCGCTGCGAACATCGTCGTAGAGCCATCGTATCGAGGGGCCGCGAGAGGAGAAGATCGATGCTGCTCTGCGCATCGCCGCCGCACCTGAGATCATCGCCATCCCGGGGATCGTCACATCGTACCTTTGCAAGACGCTTCCTACGGACCCTGCGCACCGGAATCTGTACAAGGTATCGCCTCCCGCCCCATACAGACTGGATTCGCCGCAACACCCCTGCTGCGTCCAGCGGGGCCATCGCATCGCATCCCCAAGGTCTCAGGAGTGACGCATCGCTTGTTTTTCAACGCTGCAGCTTCATTTTGGAACGTTGTCGCATCTAAGGGTACTTTGGGCTAAACATGACAACTGTAGATTATTTTGACGCAAACCTTAAGAACTCTTTTGAAATCATATCTTGAACTGTGTATGTTGGATTTTTGTCGTTTTGGTCTTGTGTAGTTTAGATTAAATACTTTTATTTTTCTAAACTGTTGTGGAATCCATTTGTGGTGTTTTCACTGTGTTACTGTGAGTGTTGGTACAAATATGTTACACAATCCCTTTGATAAGCCTGACTGCTCGTGCCAAGCTACCAAGGGGCTGAGCAGGGGTTATCTAAAGAGTGTATCCCCTTACCCTGACCAGAAGCAAGGGTCCCTATTTAGACATTGGTACCTACCTCTGCCAACTAGAGACACACAGATCTAACATGAACTGAGCAACTAATCTAGTCTGTACGCATTTTCTAATTTGCTACGTATTAGTGCCCATCCCAGATTCGTTCTTGACCTGTAGTAGTATTTGGGAAATACACACACGGAAATAGGCACAGACAGAAATAAACACAAGCATTTGCAATGTAATAGGTCTCGCATGTGCGCGAGTTTGAGCCATTGACATTGCAAATAACAATGCCTTTTATTTTTGTTTTTAAAACATAAATACAAGGCATTGTCATCTCCAATGCCAATAGCTTAAACTCGCGTAACTGCGAGACCTATTGCATTGCAAATGCTTGTTCTTAGAATGTCGTCGTTCTAGATATTTTAATAGTTCAGTACTGCAACACGGTCCTGTATACTACGTCTCATATGCACACAGCAAAGAGAGGCTGCAGTGGCATTTTTCTTAAATAAAACAGATTTCGGCAGATAATTAAATTCCATTGTAATCCCACTGATCTTTCTCTCATTATCCAAAACCGAAAGAGCAGTGTACTACCCGTGCATAAAAAGCCTTTTGGTGCATGGATGAGGAAAAAGTGTTACTTAAATGCAAACAATAGATTTTTTTCCAGTTTAATCCACATGTTCCTTCTTATTGATTCCCAGTAGCAAGTGCACACAGGCTTTACATACCACTCTGCAAGATCCTTCTTTTTTACTTGTCTTTCTCTGAAATACGTAGCCTAGCCTGGATCATCGTCTAGGTGCGGTAGTCCATTGGCAGCATCTAGGCGTCGTAGTCCACTGGCAGAGTCTAGGCATGGTAGACCATTGGCGGAGTCTAGGTGTGGCAATCCATTGGTGGAGTCAAGGTGTGGCAATCCATTAGCGAAGTCTATGTGTGGCAACCCACTGGCGGAGTCTAGGTGTGGCAGTCCATTGGTTGAGTCTAGGTGTGACAGTCAACTGGAAGAGTCTAGGTGTGACAGTCAACTGGAAGAGTCTAGGTGTGGCAACCCACTGGCAGAGTCTAGGTGTGGCAATCCACTGGCAGAGTCTAGGTGTGGCAATCCACTGGCAGAGTCTAGGTGTGGCAATCCACTGGCAGAGTCTAGGTGTGGCAATCCACTGGCGGAGTCTAGGTGTGGCAGTCCATTGGTGGAGTCTAGGTGTGACAGTCAACTGGAAGAGTCTAGGTGTGGCAACCCACTGGCAGAGTCTAGGTGTGGCAATCCACTGGCAGAGTCTAGGTGTGGCAATCCACTGGCAGAGTCTAGGTGTGGCAATCCACTGGCAGAGTCTAGGTGTGGCAATCCACTGGCAGAGTCTAGGTGTGGCAATCCACTGGCAGAGTCTAGGTGTGGCAATCCACTGGCAGAGTCTAGGTGTGGCAGTCTATTGGCAGAGTCTAGGTGTGGCAATCCACTGGCAGAGTCTAGGTGTAGCAGTCTATTTGCAGAGTCTAGGTGTAGCAGTCTATTGGCAGAGTCTAGGTGTAGCAGTCTATTGGCAGAGTCTAGGTGTGGCAATCCACCGGCACAGTCTAGGTGTGGCAATCCAAAGGCAGAATGTAGGTGTGGCATCCACTGGCAGAGTGTAGGTGTGGCAGTCTATTGGTGGAGTCTAGGTGTGACAATCCACTGGCAGAGTTTAGGTGTGGCAATCCATTGGCAGAGTCTCGGTCTGACAATCCACTGGCAGAGTCTAGGTGTGACAATCCACTGGCAGAGTCTAGGTGTGACAATCCACTGGCAGAGTCTAGGTGTGACAATCCACTGGCAGAGTCTAAGTGTGGCAGTCTATTGGTGAAGTCTAGGTGTGGCAGTCTATTGGTGAAGTCTAGGTGTGGCAGTCTATTGGTGGAGTCTAGGCGCGGCAGTCTATTGGCAGAGTCTAGGTGTGCCCTGCCATTGGCGGAATCTAGGTGCGGCAGTCCACTGGCAGAGTCAGGTGTGGCAATCCACTGGCAGAGTCAGGTGCGGCAGTCCACTGGCAGAGTCTAGGTGTGGCAGTCTATTGGCAGAGTCTAGGTGGACCTCTACTGATCAGTATTACATTGCAGGCTGTATTCTTTCCATCTCAAGGAAATACTTGAATTGTCCCCATAAAGCGAGTTGCTTCTCATGTCAAAGATGGATTTTTCTCTTTTTGATCAAGCATGTGCGAAAATGCAGGTGCCTACTTCTTGGAGCAAAGAGAAGAAACAGGGGAACCCTACTCACTTAGGAACCAGGGTAATAGTTATATAGAAAAAACTGTGGTTCCTGTGGAATAATAAACTGTATAATTATGATACAGAAGCACAATCGCAATATAGAGGGTTAAGTAATGGCAGGGGGCGAAGGAACCACTAGCACAATAGATTCAGTGTATCATATTTTATAGATTTTCAAACAAAAATAGATATATACATTGTTGTAAATCAAAGAAACATTTGTGGATTGGTCCCAAGTGAAAACGGGAACCTAAACCTAAGTGACAATGGGAGTCTTATATTCAAGGTTTCCACAAATTGTACAAGTCAACCATTATCAAAATGATTCTATGTGAACAGCATCTATATACAGTGATTCACGCTGGGAAATGGTTCGCTTCTCCTGTTTGTCAGTGGCGTTTTGACCCTCTAATCAATGTGGGGTCTCTTCAGGACTATTGATGAAGGGACATCTGAAAATGTAACTGCGCAGCCTCGTGAAAATGAAGTGCCACACGTGAAGAATAAAGGAAAAGAGGTTAGTCACATGAGGACCCGTCCGGGTACTCAATGTGACGGAAGGCTGCCAATCCGATAATGCAGGTCGGCCAAAGAGGCTCTATAAATATTAGGCTACAGCCGTAACGGTGGGAAATCCCTTTGTAGGTGATCAGTGGCAATGCACTGGAGGTTTCAGGATCGATGATGGGGAAACGCGGGACAGCGCTCCGTGTATGTAATCTGCAAAGCCGCTTCAGTCAGCTTTGACGGGTACAATGACCATTGGTCACCAAATGTCCGTTCATTGATAGTCCTGAAGAGACCACACATTGATTAGAGGGTCAAACTGACGTCGACAAACAGAAGAAGCGACCCATTTCCCAGCGCGTATCATTATATATAGCTGCTGTTCACATAGAATCATTTTGATAATGGTTGACTTGTACAAATTGTGGAAACCTTGTATATAAGACTCACATTGTCACTTGGGTTTAGGTTCCCGTTTTCACTTGGGACACAATGCACAAATGTTTCTTTGATTTACAACAATGTATATATCTATTATTTACACTGAATCTATTGTGTTAGTGGTTCCTTCGCCCCCTGCCATTACTTAACCTTCTATATCGCGATTGTGCTTCTGTATCATAATTATACAGTTTATTATACTTCTTGGAGCAGTCACGTAGTATGTCAGCTTTGGGAAGCCTTCTTGACTATACAACTTATTTATTCTATTTATTTATTTGAAAAGTTTTGTACAGCGCTACCAGACCTGGAGGTAGCAGAGCGCTTTACATGAGTTACAGCGACTTACAAGTTACATCACTTAAATCAAAGAGTCCCAGGGGGAGGAGGATGGGGAGGGAGGGAATACACAACGGGAAAAACAAGGAAAACAATGACAGATGTCCGTCTGGGTAGGTGACGGCCTAGGGGGTGAAACCAGGGCCAGACTCCTCTTTAGCTGCATAGGACAGCTCCACCGGGCATCGGCCAAGGTTGCTCGTGTATCTAGGTGAGTACAAACAGTCATCAGAGGTCCATCAGAAGTTCAGAGGAAAGTTATATAAAAGTTATATATAGTGCTGGCTAGACCCGTAGGTATCAGAGCACTTTACATTAGGCTACACAATGTTACTGAGAATGAAAACAAGTACACATTACATCCAAAATTAAGCCACAAATTGGGAGCGGAAACAAAAGTGAGACAAATAGAGAGGAGGGGGGGGGAGTGTGAAGGGGGAGGATGAAGGAATAGATGGCAGGAGAGACGAAAGGAAGTCTGCCCAAAGACAGACTGGGTAGGTGACGTCCGAGGAGGGAATCCACAGCCCATCACCCCAATAGCTAAACAGGTAGCTCCATCGGGCATCAGTCAGATTGCTAGGTCTCAACTGACGAGGGAAAGTTCACAGAAGAAAGTCCAGTGGATAGACAGGGTGAGAACTATGAGCAAGGACGAGTGAGGGCAAACGTCAATAGATGGAAAGAGGAGAAGAGTAGAGAGGAGGGGGTAGGGGGTATGGCGAAGAGGAGAAGTGAGAAAAGTCGATTAGAGAGACGCAGGAGAGTTTGCCCAAAGACCGTCTGGGTAGGTGATGGTCAAGGATGGATGGAAGTCCATAGCACATCTCCCCTTTAGCTGGCGAAGTAGCTCCCCCGGGCGTCAGTCAAAATGTCTAGGTCTCAGCTGTTCAAAGACAGCCCCCTTTCAGAGTTTGAGTTATTGATCAC
The DNA here is from genome assembly GCF_964263255.1 of Lissotriton vulgaris. NCBI lineage: Eukaryota > Metazoa > Chordata > Amphibia > Caudata > Salamandridae > Lissotriton > Lissotriton vulgaris. Next base: position 535,476,821 of record NC_141696.1, read on the forward strand.
AGGGCATTCATGGCCTTTCTGTGCAGCCTCTCCTCCCAAACAACCCTCACACTAATTAACATGAGCCACAGACAAAGGCATTCTTAAGACCTGTCAATCAGTGCTACAAATTCCAAATTCAAACCTCTTGGGTTGCAATAATATTCCCATTTTATTTTAGCATAGACCTACCACAGTGCTGGTGGGGTTCTGTGCAGCAGCAATAAAAAGAATACAATTTAGTAAACGGACACTGCTTCCACTGGTCTGGCTCCATACTGGCCAATCACTGAGTACCTCCCAGTAGAACATGGGAAAACGTATACAATTTAGGCATCTTTCACGTGTTTTGCTGCAGGCCTTTTAATGGAGTAACGATTGTGGTAATGAAACGAACACGTTATCCCAGAACTTCAGGATTGTATAATTCTTTGCTAAAATCCCATATATCAAGACTAATATACCAGCAAGTATAATCTACTGACAACAGCACACATCAACCTCGCCTCATTCGACCTCAGCCCTCCCTGTGATGAAAGATCAATCTAGGACCTGAAGAAAAGCATCAGTTTCAGAATTCTTTTACCAAGTCTGTCAATGACGTAAAAGGCTCACAGGTACCTTCATATCAGTGGTCATCCCCAGTCTCCCCGCCTCGGCAGACTAATGCCACAGCAGCATTACTATCCCAATGTTTTCCCACCACCAGAAGGCCTTGAAAGTCACCTACCATTTCTAATAGTAGTCAGGCTTGACATCCACACACAGTCTCACCGTGCTCCACCTCAGTACTCATGTGATGAAAGGCCAATCAAGTATGAGAAGCAAAGCACTACTTCTGTAACTGTGCTCAGCATCACACAGGTGCCATGTTGCCTGTGACGCCTAAACCTCGCACTGATTGACAAGATCACAAGGCGCTGACATCACAGAGACGTGACCTACAGGCGGTGCAGCATTCCCACACGCAGTGTTTTTTCCTGGCATAGTTTTTCCTCCATAGCGTTTCCTGCTCCAGTTTTTACTCCGCACGACAAGCTCTAATACAACCTGCAGCAACTGCATTTCAGATTCGACCCTGAACCCTGCACGAGCAAGCCTTGCGTTCTCCGCCTTGGTGCTCCACGCGATGAAAGGTCAAAGTACAAGCACAAGAGGAAAAGCACCTCTCCTAGTACAGTGCTCAGAGCAGTAGCGGAGGCAATGGTATAAGAAAACCCGATGGGGTGCTTTTGCAAAGTACAAGGAGGGGTCCCCTACGCTGCGGAACCAGTCAGGATATCCGAGGCCAGGGGCCCACGCCCATGCACAGTACCAGAGGGGAGGGCACCCTTTAGTTCAGGGCCCTCCCCACACCATGAGGGCTATTGTTACCCAACTGAGTGGAGGCTGCTTTACCATCAACCTTCAACGTTCCCATTCGTTGCCAGGATCATGGTCTTCATGCTATTCATGGAGCCTCCAGTCTTTGCCCATCTGTTTTAGGGTCCACCCTATCCCAATGGTCTCCGTCTGCAACCTTCGTTTGCTCTCAAATGCCCAGCTCTATTTGGCCTCTTGAATTGGCAGAGCACCATCCAGTGCTATTAACACTGTAAACTCTCAAGTAACGTCTCCTTGTTGGCCGCCACCCACATAAAAATAAACAGTCATATGTGTATTTATCTCCTCATATCTGGACAGTGTTAATTGCTCTTCCTGACTTAATTGCAGATTATTCAGAATTGGGCTGCCCTTATTCACAGTCTTAATTAGCATCACCATATTTATGATTTTCAGTGTCGGCAAAAATATTTTGTTTAACAAAAAACTTTAATATTAGGCTAACCTTTCTGGCCACCAATTGCACAGCCCACAGGCTTTACCAAACAAACGTACAAGCTATCGGCTTTTTGGATGTCTGCAGATCTGTCTCCTTGCTTTACCTCTTCATGTGCAGCCTAACTACATTTTGTTCCAAAGCTACACTACAGAGGTATCTGCTTGCAAGTATCTGTCACAGACTTTATCAAGGTTCTAGTGCCATGATGCATTAAGTGTTAACAGCAGCCCAATAAAAGCAATCAAATTCAAATACAAAGGTAGAAAATCAAGCATTTGAGAATTAAAAGCTGGACACTTTATTTCAAGAATCTTTTCAAGACAATGTATTAGCTGTAAAACTACCAAGAAGAAAAAATACATATTAGGGTAAAAAGACTTGTATCAGCATTCCTATTCCTATGGAATGCCAATATTGGCTCTGTCAATTGAATGCTTAGAACGCTGGCACTAACTCATGTTATCTGTCTAGATTCTGAGTGCAGCGGCAGGTACATGAAACAGATGGAGAACCCCAGAATACTTATTTTCCTGTGTTTGGGTGAGATTGGGTGAAATGTTCTGAGATCCTTACAGATCTCTTGGTATCTGGCCTCAGAAACAGTGAATCCACTTTCCACTCATTATTTGCCTTCACTGTGGGCTCGTAAGTGCTCGACAAGCAATTAACAATGTTGCAACCTCCACAGGGGGCATACAACTTAAAACATTATACATTAGCCTCTTTAAAGCCCACTACACTTGTGCCAAGAGCTGCCTTACCAGATTTTGGAGTTTCAGATAATGATTGTGTTCTTGAAGCAACCAATTAGAATTCTGCATAAACATGCCATATAGCCTGCAAACACATGGGAGTATGACTATGATCCCATAACAAAGGCTGTTGGAGTGAAGGGAACTCACTGTAGTGTTTATGTCCTAGGCTTATGATGCGAGGAAGCAGTTCTTAGATCTAAGATTGGTGCACAGAGGTAAAGAACTGGCAGGCGTTGGTTATTCCGGAATATTGACGCCAAGAACGTTCTCGTTTACTGGTGCATCTAGTCCTCAAGCAATAGATGCAATCATAATGGGAACCAGCAGCCAATGTAATAACAATTATTAGAAATTTAGATAAGAACTGCAAGAAAGAAAAAAATAAAGACTGCTCTTATAGGAGAATAAGAGCTCCAAAACGGACTGCACACATTCCCATTTCTAAGGGTAACAGGCGGCATTCCAACTGGAAACTTGAATGATGAAATGAAGGGACCTAATCAGGTTGAACCTTTAAAATTGAGAGGATTTTGTTCATGCAAGCCCTAACCAAAGAAGCATTTATATAAAATAACATAGGCATGCAAGTGTCACCGGTAAGCAATATACAACAGGCTGGGCTGCAATATATTGTAACACTGTCCCAAATCTGATAAATACGAACAGTACTTAAGGCCGAACTTGCATTAGACGAGGAGCCGGGATAAGCAGTTCTAGTGTACACAAAGTTGCTTCATGCACAATTTTGCATTCTGGGACTTGTAGTCTTGATCTGATAGAAAATAATTACAAGTATCAGAATGCAATGAACTAAAACCTGGCCTGGATGAGGTACTTGTGCACGTACTTTGAATACTTCAGTATTCTGCACATGATAAAAGACTTTTGTGAGCTAATCCAATGAGCAAGTGAGTGAATGTTGCTTAGTAAGTTTTGAGAAGATGGTTTGTTTTTTTATTATTGGGATCGCGGGAAAGGCTGAAAAAAATACTATAGAAGAAGAACAGGTTAGATAGAGAAAGGGTTTTAATTTGAGTGGAGTGGCACACAGAAAGTTCAGCTGCTTCCAGCAGTTACAATCTCCTGGTGAATTAAACAGATTCAGGCTTCTGAAGAGGCCTTTATTTCAAAGAGGCTGCTAGCTCATCTTACTGGCCTCGTCTGAATTACCAGACCAATCATAACGAGGGCCAAGCAATGCTGTGGAAGTACTTTTTTTCAGCAAACCAATTGCTATTCAGCATTCGACCAAATGTTTTTGTTGTTAGCATTACGAGCATGATGCAAATGAGTACTGAAATTACAAAGTACTTGTAACGGGGTGGGAGCGGAAGCCCCTAGTGACTGGTGGAAACCTGATTCTACTTCCCCTCCTTCCCTTCAGTCTGACTGGGACACACGTCCCCTGTTTTCGAACGACGAAGAAGAATTAGGGGAAGGCGCCTTTAACTGGGATCTCCACAGTGACGAGGCCACGCCCCCGCATGACGTAGGAGGATCCCGACTGGACAAAGGAGCGGAAGCCCTTTACTGGGCGTGTGTCGACACCCGGGAAGAAGGAAGCGAGGACGGGGAGGTTCAACGCGAGGCTGACGGCGTGCGAGGAGAGGACGGAAGAAAACCTGTAGAAGACGGCAGTGGAGAGCCAGGAGGCCAACAACCCGGTGAACCGCCGTGCCACACTCAAGAGGGAGGAGTGTGGCTTTCCCAGGTACGGCGGCGTTGGGCAGCTTGGGTCGGGAGTAATGGGGCCCGTGTGTAATAGTGTATAGCACCCTCTCGTTTTCCGTCCCCCCGCTTTCCAGATCCCCCCCTACCCTCCTTTCCGTCCCTTCTAATCCTCACTCACCCCTAGAACCACTGAGCACTGTCTTCAAGTACATAGCACAGGTGAACCCTGACACTCACTGGGTCCCAGGTACAACTCGTATCAGACCGATTCCTGACCGGTTTCCTCTCTGTTGGTTTTTCTCTTTCCGGAGCTGACCAGACCGAAGCGTCCCACGACGTCTCCACCAACAGAGGAAAGGCAGTACCATCTCCACTCACAACGGACGCCAATACGGACCGAGCAGAGTTTGCACATGAACGTTTGACCTTGCGCACCAGAAAAACCTTTATCCGAATAAAGCCCTCTTTACGCAGAACTAGTGTTGAGCCTATTCTTGAACAGCCCACTGACAACATCGAGTACCCTCCCACCCCCACGCTACAGTACGGTAAACCCATTAAAATGAATAAACACCAGTGCTTGCACCATGCCACTTTTCTAGAGGTTTTGATAATTATATCTGAAATTAATCACCCCCTCTCATCAAATCGCTCTTGCTTGAAGCCCTCAAACGATTTCTCAACAGTTTCTACTCCTCCTTCCCAGCCGGTGGGAAATATTCTTAAAAGAAAAGAAAAATTTTTTTTGACCTAGACACATTCTCAAATAATCACCAAAGCATGCCCTCTCCTTCAGGAAAAAGTACAGAAAAAAACAACTCCAAGCTCCAAATAGCCAACATCAGCTACTCCAAACATACTAATCAATATGCTGCCAGCATTCAGGTCATCACTGACTACATCTGCGTAAAGGATAAACAGTACCACTGCCTGGTATTTCTACTCAAAGTTCAGCAGCTTTTGACAATCTCAACTACTCTGCCCTTAAGTGGGTCACCTCTTTACTGTCAAATAGATAACAGCTCACGTGAAGGAAGGCTTCCATATCTCCACCTGTCTCCATCATTTACAGCTTTTGCCAAACATTAATAATCTCCCCGGCTTTCCTTACCCTCTACATGGACCATCTGGAGCCCCTGATTTGAAAAACAAAGTAACCATAGTGCCTGACAACGGTATCCTCAAACTGAAATCCCTCATACATTTATGGATTTCAGTTCTACATTTGAAACCCAACCCTTGCAAAACGTAGTTTGTCTTCATCAACTGTGACTCCATGAAGACAAAAGTTCAGGAACTGCTCTCAGTAATGACTTTTACAATAGGTCCTCGTACATCACAAACTGAAATGTTAAAGTCCTTTAGGTTTACATGGTATTACAACTAACCACCAAAGAACACATATCTAATATGATTTCAAAATGACAGTTATTGGTTTGATCTTTCCTGCAAGTTCAAACTCTGGTTATCATCACTCAACTTCCAAGTGCCAATATAAGTAAGGTCTTGTTCTCTTTCACATGGGATTGGAGAACCACCCTACTCATTAACGTTCTTGACATCGCTCTACCCGCTCGTAAACCAGTCTTTCATGATGCAGCTCACCAGAGCAAAGGCCAGAAGAAAAATGATAACAGTGCGGCTCAATGGTTAGAGCGGCAGACCCTGATGCAGAGGTCTAGCCCGGTACCAGGGTTCAATTCCCCGGCTCGGTGGGTCTTGGGCTAAAAAATTCCACGGACCTGATAATTCTCGCCTCGGTGCCTATTCCAATCATGGAGTCCCACTCTGCAACTTTGGGCAATAGCTTGCTTAATCTCCACAACGGCCCCAACAACGCTAAGGATGCCTGGCCTCCACCTTAGGGGTGCCCAGGAGTGGACGCCTCACAGGGAAAGCCAGAATGGGTTCCACAGCGGTATTCGTACAAGCGCCTTGAGACCCTTGCGGGTGAGTAGTGCGCTATACAAGTATCAATTTACATTTTTACATTTACCATGCCCTTCGGAGACGTACATTGGCTTGCCCTTCAGGTGCAGCATCCTTTCCACAGGCTGGTATTCACCTCATGAACGTAACTGCAAAGAACCAGGCTAATTGGTCTACGTACCCTTCATCACAGACCACTGCAGAACCACTCTGAGCCAAAGAATACCCAAACTTGAGATTCCGAAGTGTCACAAAGAAAGGGCAGGTGAGTAGGCCCGCACCTCCAGGTTATGGACAAGCTACCATTGACCTCAGACGGATACGCTCCATCGTGTGATTTAGGATGGAATTGACAAGTGACCTGCTCAGAATATTACTTTGTTGCTCCTTTACCACCAACTGACTCACAAGCATGGCTGACTGACCTTCATCCGTTTGTAACTCCCCTACCAGCTGGGGGTGCAATGATAATGTATATGATTATTTGTCCTACATATATCTCACCATTCTCAGGATTATTATCCTCCTTTAGTAAACAACCCCTGGTGCTATGTAAAGCTTCCAGTGTTCCTTCCCTTAACCCATGAACTCTTTTCCACACACCATGAATAGACAAGGTAAATAGAAATGCAAATTCTTGTGATGACTGAGTTGTGACGACCTGTCCTTTTGCAAGTTGCAAGAGCCAAACAGAAAGACTACATCCTTTGGGAGACGATGTAGCCTTACGGCTAGAGCGGTCGACCTGGAAGCTGGGGAACCAGGTTCGTGTCTTGGCAACGACGCTCAACTTCCTGTGATTCTGGGCAAATCACTCCATCTCCCCGTGCCTAACAAAAATGATTGTGACCATCTGTAACAAAACTGGTGCTCATGTAAAGCGCTCTGATACCTGATATCTTAGGGTCTATTTCGCGTTATATAAAACTAAATAAAAGAAACATTACACAGTCCATTAAGGTACATGAGAGCACAGCTTTCGCCCACTGTACAGCATGTATAGCCTCCCTGTGTGAGAGCCAATCATTGCTGCTTGATCCAGGTGCTAATGATGCTGGTGAAATTATAAAAAACAACAAGGGCACCCAATCGAGTCAGCACAGGACCTCGGGGAACATATGAGTAAAGACAACAGCGGTCCTATGCAAGGAGGGATATAGTCAATAGGTAAATATAGACACAATGGAAACTATATTGTAAATTGACTTGCCCAGCCGGGCAGAGGTCTAATATTTAATTTAGAACCACAATATTAGGAGATACCTTCAACAATTTCTTGGAGATGGGCACAAGCCTGTGCCCAGATGTTTACAAATTGTCATGGTTAGCGGAGTGGATAGAAGGTAGAGAAAGGTTTTTAGGCAAAAGCTATTGTTTTCTGTGTATATAGCAATAACAGAATTCACATTTACACCATTACTTGAAATATAGTAACAGATACAGAACAGAGTATATGGTGTAGAAGTTGTCGACGGCGTTTCGATCCCATTACATAGTTACAGGGATCATCAGGACTGAGTAAAGCCTAATCATTCCTAGCTATGATAGCCGCATTGGGCGAGGCGCACACAGTGGGTGCCGGCCGGTGGCAGGGAGTAGGGGGCACTCGTTATCCGCGGAGGAACCGGATAGTCCCAATTTGCACGGGCAGCTTAAACGGTGATTACGTTTCTGGCAGGGTTGGGTTTCAGGCAGGTATGCCACAGGGATCAGTCTCCCTGTGGAGTGGTTGAGGCGCCAACAATGGGCTGATTCCACACGAGCCTTAACAGACGACTGCGAAGCTTGCAGTCGTCTGTTAAGGCTCATGAGAAATCAGCCCATTGTTGGCGCCTCAACCACTCCACAGGGAGACTGATCTCCGTGGCATACCTGCCTGAAACCCAACCCTGCCAGAAACGTAATCACCGTTTAAGCTGCCCGTGCAAATTGGGACTATCCGGTTCCTCCGCAGATAACGAGTGCCCCCTACTCCCTGCCACCGGCCGGCACCCACTGTGTGCGCCTCGCCCAATGCGGCTATCATGGCTAGGAAAGATTAGGCTTTACTCAGTCCTGATGATGATCCCTGTAACTATGTAATGGGATCGAAACGCCGTCGACAACTTCTACACCATATACTCTGTTCTGTATCTGTTACTATATTTCAAGTAATGGTGTAAATGTGAATTCTGTTATTGCTATATGCACAGAAAACAATAGCTTTTGCCTAAAAACCTTTCTCTACCTTCTATCCACTCCGCTAACCATGACAATTTGTAAACGTCTGGGCACAGGCTTGTACCCATCTCCAAGAAATTGTTGAAGGTATCTCCTAATATTGTGGTTCTAAATTAAATATTAGACCTCTGCCCGGCTGGGCAAGTCAATTTACAATATAGTTTCCAATGATGCTGGTGAACAATGTTCTGTGACGTTTGTGGGAATGCAAGGAACTAAAAGTCTCTCTTTAAAGAGCCAAACACACTTGATTGATCTAGTGATACAAACAAAAGTTAAGACTTGTGTCTAATACTAGAACAAATATTTTGTGCTCAAAAGCTGTAAACATAGAACTGACTACCTCACAGTTGAGGGGGAGGGTGCACTTGAGGGTCGTTTATATTTGAAAAATCAATAAAGCATATGAAAAAAAACACTGGCATGTACTATGCATAGAAACACCAGCAAACAGGCCAGACAGGCCTTTTATTCCATCGGGCATTTATCCGGTGGGTTGGAGCCCCTGTAGGCTGTTTTGAAAGCAGAGGGCCACTCCCAGCGCCTCTGTCACTTACCCAGCACCCCAAGCTTAATTGCAGCAGGAGCAGGGAAGCTTCGAGAGGGAGAAGCGGGAAGAGGGAAAGCAATCAGAGAGGGAGAAGAGAGAGAAGACAATGTATGAATGGAAAGAGATTGCACAAGATGAAGGGAGCGGGGTTGGTTTGAGCATTTTGGCCAGGGCTGCTTTTGGTTTCCCGGTCATGCACTACCAGCAAATTTACAGATCGCCATCCTACACAAGCATACAGGTGCCAGCACCTCTTACTATCGGGCCAGGCATGTGACATATTATGGTATCTGCTTCTAATCTGAGATAAGGAGAACGAACATGTCAGAAAACGAAAAGGGATGTAAGAAGGCCTCCATCAATTCTCAACGTCCTTTTGATAGACAGACTCAACAATTACGTGAACCGTTTGGAGCGAGGTAATATCACGGATTTCAGTATGAGGTAATGATTAAAACTGCTGCAGAGACAATTGCAGTTCTGAACTTAAACATATGTTATTGCTTAATGTGTAAAAAGATGTAAGACAAAGCCACAAAACCTAGGGATGAAACAATGAAATACGTAATGTAATTTATAAAAACATAACTTTGTACTAATAAAATGTGAAAGTTCATTCTGTTACGTTCTGGATCATCACAGACCGTTCTGTACACTGAAATCCCCTACATCCTGGGTTCCTTTTTGTACTGTTCTTACAACCATTACGCTGCTGGCACACACTACAGTACGTTTCTGTTCACAATCAGTAAAAACAAAAAACACAATGACAATTTCACTTCAATTTTTTTTACTGAAAAGTTTGTTTGATTTTTTTAATATAAATAATATTTTGGTTCACGAAATCTATTAGTAAGCCCACAAAGACTTAAATAACTCTGGTTGTGTTCTTGATGTATTACGTAGGACTAAATGCCAATCACTAAGCAGGCAACTATGCCTCACGTAACCGTTTTACTGTGAGACCATTAAGGAGGACGTACGTTTATACTGCTCCTGGTAGGGAGGTACACAGCAAATGTTATCCTGCCCATAGCATACTGGAGGAAAGTTACTGCTCCCTTTCCTGTCAATAGGTCACTTGGCAGTGTATGGCAGCCGATTGCATAATACAGGGCACACATTTTTATGAATTTCTCTGGATAAGGGGCCTATCAACTGCTTCATGAAAAAAACAGTTAAGCCCCTCAGACGACTGATCTCTTTCATGTCCCCCTGTGTGCCTGCTGTGGGTCATGTAACGCATGTCTGGGTTTGCATGTTACATGCTTGTGTGGCCACGTGGTGTTTAGAGGACTGCCTTTTCCAAGGACGCAAGGGTTATAGAATAAAAATGGTGCTTCCACTCATATTGCACGCTTCTGGACGTACCATGCTTCCCCATGCAAAAGCCTGATATCCGTCTATCAAGGGAATCACATTTACATTCATTTCAGCCAGAACTCAGCCTAGGAATTAAGGATTGACCAAAGTCTGACTGGAGCCTGGGCATCTCTGCCTCCAAATCAGTCCAGTAATTAGCTTCCACTACCCAGGATGTCTACACTGTCCCTCTTAGATTACATATCAGCGAGGCAATCTGGAAACTCCCCCTTTGTCCTGCTCTGCGATCTATCTGATAAGCCTTCTTATGCACAGAGGTCTTGGTCGTCTCCCCCTAGTCGGGGTAGGAACCCATACCTAAATTTGAGTCTTCTTAATTGTCAGTGAGAACCAGTGGTTTCAGCAGGCCCTTGGGATCTGCGAATGCTCCAGATGTTAATTATAGGTACCACTGGGACATAATTCGCATACTATCCTATTTCCATCAGCAGTCACTTGAACACTCACTCTTGGAGGTATCATGTTCTGGAAAGGTTTCACCCAGCATTATGGTTCATTAACACCTTGGCTGCTAGCAGTTTTCCCTTCCTATGCTGGAAATTGCTAAAGTCCATAAATCATGACGAGCTCAGCTCGTCATCAGCACGGCTCAACCGTGCATCATGACGAGCTGAGCTCGTCATGAGCATGGAAAGGGTTAAGTTGCCTTGTCATGTATTTTGAGTATTGTTAAACCTTGGCATGGTTTTACCCTTTATTTTTACCTCTGCCTCCTGTGTTTTGCTGTGTGCTGGATTTCGGTTTTGCTGGTCTAGATGCTTTGGGCACTTTGACACCGCTGATCAGTGCCAAAGTGCAAGTGCTCCCTCTGTAAAGTGTGACTATGGATTGGCGTTTCCATGATTGGCTTGTTTGACTTACTACCAAGTCCCTAGCACAGTGTACTGTGTGTGTTCAGGGCATGTAAGTCAAATGCTGCTAGTGGGCATGCATTTTGAAGGAAACAAGTGGTCCTTGGCATAAACGAATACAATTTGAGCAAAGATAATATATAGACCACAATGGGCTGCTATATGGTACAGAAATCCCTTGTCCAGCCGGACAGGGAATATTTATTTATGCAATAGGTTGTCTCAATAAAGGAATAAGACAAGTAACCAAAGACATACAGGTTACAGTAGGGCACAGTCCTGTGCCGTACGTGAGGAGGAAGTAAAGAAGACAGTGAGTGCAAACAATATCAGGCAAACAGAGTGAGCTAACAGGCCACTGACAAGAATTCAAATTAACAGTGTGTCCTGGAGTGAATCATCCATACACTAATACAATAAATTCCTAAGTATGGGACACTCTAAAAGGAGTCGACGGACGTTTCGATCCCAAGCTCAGTTAAAGGGGGATCATCTTCAGGACTTTCACAATCATAACTTTTGCCTGAATAAAACCTTTTAACATTAAAACCGCCAGACTTTTGTCTATGATTAAGGTTTAATCCTGTAGGATGTCTTCAGTGGTTAGGGTAATCGCCCGACATCCATGTTGGAAATTCAAATTTGAGCAGGGCTCCAAATTTATGCAGCGAGGATGAGGCTCAGGTCCGGTATAGCGCAGTACCGTGTGTAGATCTAATTGGACTTTGAATTTAGCCCTTGGGATTTATAATTGTTGCACCGTTGAGACGCGCTTTTGAAAAGTTTTTCTAACGCTGAGATTCTTTCTATAGAATAGCTGAGTTGATGTACAGTCGGTGAATTTATAGCATGCCGACTTGGAAAGCTGGGTTTCCGTTTTTCTGGTAGGGAGTTTTCAGTCTGAATCACTGTTGTTTGGCAAGGATAAAATGTTACGCTTTAGCTGCAGTAGTTTTGGTTCGTACTGCGGTGCTGGTAACCTTCGTTAGGGCGAGGAAATTAAAGGTCCGCTAGAGGTTCCTGAGGCTGTCGGTAAGCCGGTGGCGCGTTGTGGTCAGCACGATCACTGGTGGGCATGCAGCACCGATTGTGCTGCCCACACAAGCAGCCTTTCAAAGGGGTCTAAGATCTGCCAATGCAGTGACTGCATGCAGTCTCTACAGCTATGTCGACCTGGCACGTGCACCCTCTTACCAGACACTAAACTTCTCTTTTATTACATGTGAGTCGCCCCTGAAGTAGGCCCAAGGTAACTCTGTGGGCAGAGTGCAGAGTATGTGAAAGGTAGGACATGTACTGATGTGTGCAACATGTTCTAATAGTGAAATACAGTGTATTTCGTTGTTCACTATTGAAAGGCCCTCTGTCCCATAGGATAGAATGGGAATTTATTTATAACATATTATTAGTATAAATTCCCATTGAGACAAAATAGAAAGATGGAGTTTAGTATGCCTGAACTTAGAATATAAAAATGCATCCTTAGTAAAGATGATTTTTATATTGTGTGTTTGAAAATACCACTTGTAGAAAGTGGGCATTTTCTTGCTTAGCCATCCTGTGTGCCTCTCCTGGTTTGTGGATGGAATGTCAGGCTGTGGAGTGAAAGGGGCTGGGGATGTGCACTCTTTTCAAACAGCCATGGGGGGGGTGGAGGTGTGTCCTGCCTTTCCTGGATGAGTCAGGGCTGGGCTGAATAGACCTAGTCTGCATTTAGAGTAGTGGGTGGAGATTTCCTTGCACCTGAATGGGCCTGGTTTGCCTTACACAATGCTGTCTCCACCTCCTGCTGGGAAGCTGGGCCAGGGAGGACAGAACTAGCTTTGACTGAGCACAGAGCCTCTCTGTCACCAGAGAACAAAGGAAAATGCTGCATAAATATTGGGGCCCATACCTCAGAACTTGAGAATACTTCTTGACTCAAGAGGAACCTCTGCCAGGTAGAAGAGCTGGGAAAACTGAAAGAGAAATACTGCCCCTTTGCAGTGTGCTGTTCGGGGTCAGCCATTATATAAACAGAAACAGCGATTCCTGTGGAAAAATTACATGTGATAATAATATTTGGTCAATAGGCTGGTCGAAAAACATATAACACCCTCCCGAATCAAATTCAACACCGACCTCAAGCAGGAAGGCCTCACAAACAAGTGAGAAAAAGTTTTGTATGAGCCATCAGGCCCATGGGAGTCCAAAAAAATAGAATAAGGGCAGAAGACTTACAGTCAAAATCTTCCTCCTCCGTACAGTCAAAGCCAAAGGACAACCAGATCAGATCGGAAAAAACGCAGGAAACCTCCAGGCACGACAGTAACAGCCTTAAAAGCTCACCTAGTGACAACGGTTTGGACTCCAAGCTTAATTTGCAGTCTGAAACACAATTCTGCTCTAATTGTGACAAATGCCCCGGAATGTCAAACAACTTAAAATCCCAAATCCTAGAATGTCAACACCTATCCAGGAAAAATAAGAAAAAGCTAAAAAAGCTAAACAAAACAAAAAAGGTAAAAGCCATCACAAAGGGTCCATCACGCATTGGCTTGTTTCAGAAAATAAGGAAAACAAAGATCATAATAAGAAGCACCATGATAACACCGGCCTTCCCCAAAAAACAACTTTCAATAATCAAACCTCAGGCACAAATGGACGGCACAATCGCAAACAATATATACACTCAGTGTACCCCAGGACACTCTCTAGAGCAACCAATCTAAAGCCTGAACCTGACAGCCTTAGAACCTAGTCACCATTTTGATAATACACAAGGTCTACAGGCTAAAGAACCAATCTATGAACAAAAGGAACATCTGGAACTGAACATGGCGTGGTCCATAGCAATTAAAGCGGATAATGCAAGCACGAGCAGCATCCAACATGGAATACTCAAATCACATAATAGAGACAAATGCCTCCTCCCACTGCCAACACTTTATCAGGAGCCCATATCTGTAAACACAAATTACAATCTAACGGAGACGAATTTTATTCAAACGAGCACAGACTACCTTCCACCCCCCCCCGTAACTACAATCCCAGGAGCGATGCACAACCGTGGGCCCAAAGTACAAACCAACCTGGGGAAGGTTCTGTCTCCCGGGGGTATTCAACTCGGAATCCTGCAGAGCCCTTGGACACCTAAGAGGCAATATTGAAACATACAAAGTCCTTCGAAGACAATGAAACCGATCTAGAAAATCTAAAAGTATTGCTATACCTGGAATATATCCTGCACAGCATTTTTGGGACATCCTCAATAGAAGTTTTCCGCAAACATCTCTGGTTCAGACGATACAAAACACAAATGGAGAATTGGGGAATAAAAATCAACACCCCACTTGTTACTAAATATCCAGTAATCCTGATATGTAATGGGCCAAAGGAATTGCAGGGGGTTCATGACTTAAATGACCAAAAAAGGATGAACAAAAAAAGGATTAATCACGGCCAGCAACTCGGTCCATTCTACACGGCTCCAAAGGTGGCCCAAAAATTAATCTGAGGAACGATAGCTCAATCCAAATCATAACACACGTAGAAGAGTGCAATCACTCCTGTTTGACCAAGGGGAATACTATTAAAGATTGGCCCTGGCTCCCACAGGCCTTAAACCACAGTCCCTAATACCACGCCCTTACCAAGCAATGGGTTGATACCGCCAAAGGTCCGGCCCCTTTTAAACAATGGCCTCCCCCTGCACAGACGCTCTTCAGATAACATCCAAACAATTAACATCATGACTTGGAATGTCGCGGGGATCACCAAGGTTCTGCAAAGTCCATCTGCAATTACATTCCTTGCTGGAGCGGATATAATTCGCGCCCAAGAAACATGGGCAACTACATCTATACCGATAGGAGACTATGCGGAATATGTGAAACCGGCAATTAAAGGCAACATTTTTGGGAGACCCTTGGGGGGTATATCTATATATATTAAGCATGCTTTGAAAGTACATTTTACAGAGATAGAGAACCCCTCAGATAAATTCTTGGCCGGCACTTTGAAAGGCCTGAACATGGCTGACAGCCCATTACCTATACTTTTAATTAATGTCTACTACAATCTCCATGGGCTGGGCCCGAAGGACAAACTTATTCGCCTGATAAACAAGATTGAAACTTTGCTTCTACAGTTTGCAGCCATGGACTCTATCATCCTTGTGGACTTTAACACGCATGAAATAGGGCTGAATGTACATGAAGGTCACCACAACAGGAGCACAGGAAGATTGAATGCCCTTCTGCGAGCATATAATTTGGCAACATCACACTCTAACTATAAAGATCAACCATGGGAAATTTTTTGCGCCCACTTACAACAACCAGACCACAATAGACTACATCTTATTGAGTGAGAGACTACAAACACACATGTCAAACTACGCAGTGCAACCCCGGAGTGAAAGTTACCATGCCGCCCTAACTCTGCAGCTAACCATTATAGCGAAAATCTGCCATACTCTCTGCTGCATCGGAACAAACAAGGGGGAAGAACAGTATAGACTCCTTAGAAGAATTGTCATATGGATACTTCATTACATATATTGCGTTAAGTTAGCATGAGTGTATTACATGTTTAAACAGCCGCTTTGCCTTCGGCTTCAGTTTTGCACACGACACGTACTTGTTGTTGTAGCTTTCACCCTAGAAGCGGTGAGGTGCTTTATTTGAGAATAATATGTTATTCCTATGCTATCAGCTTTGCCTCGTACACTTGGTACAACTGTCTGCACACTGAGAGCTGCACACTCTAAGATTAACCTAACACAAGGTTGCTGGGAAGTCTGATCCTCGCACCACATTAGACATTAGACATAACACAAATAATGTTGATGCCAACATTTTGGGCTCTACGCGGGTTTAAGATAGAGTTACACGGAATGAACGTAGACACTTGGTGCTGCGTAGGAAGAGAGCTGGTAGCTGCTGATGTGAACTGCTCCTACTGACATTGAGAGGTATGGGGTCGCCCTGCTAAAGCCCGAATGAGACCTTCTTAGATATAAAATAATATGCTAGATAGGGTGCGCGAAATATAGGTGCTAGAGATTTCTATAGGTTTTGCATTATATCATGCTAGCACCTTTTGCTTACTATGGATTAGTGACTATGCTGCTGACTATGGTTTTTATAATCTGCATTTTGGTATTATACAAGATACTGCGTTTGAGAACTTTGCATTGAATAATAAATATTTCAAACTTGCACTTGTGTTCTTTGACTCTCAGTTTTGGTTTGAAATGATTATATAACGAAAGAGTGTTCATGTGTTCCACGACTCCTGAGGTATTCTAAAGATCATGTTCTGGTTTGTCTAATACATGGATCATTCCATAATGATCCATGAGACACTGTAGCTAGCTAGGTAACGAGATTTCTGACACTGAGATGAGTTTTTGGATCATCCTAACTCACTGAGGTTCTAGATCTCTATGCACAGTTCTGTGGGAGAACGGAAACCCTGCTACATGGCGCCCAACGGATTGGTTGGCCGTATTTCATGACACTCGAGTAGTATATCATTCAAACCTTAACACCTTCATACCCGTTTCCGGTAAGCGGTGGTGTCGGTAAACCTACCTGTTTTTAAGATAGGTCTTTTCAAGCTTGAATTCTTCTGTAAACGGTTTCTTTGAATTACTACCCAGTTGTGCTACACACTGTTCTTTGTCTCTTTTCACTTCCTTTGCTACCATGGCCGTGGAAATTGCGCAGCATAGCCGCATCGCGGTTCGCGACCACTTGCGGACATACAATGTCCCTGTGGACGGCTTGGCTGTGGTTCTAGTGGTGAGTGCGGAACATGCGTACCCGTACGAATTATTTTATTCCTGGGTAACATTTCCGGCTGTGGACGCTAATTCGGGCGTCTTCCATTCATACACTGCCTCGGCAGTACCGGCGGCTTATGCTCCGTACAGGGCACTGGAAGTACCTATTGACGCTTGGCAGCACGGTGTTTGGTTTGGTGGCGCCCTACCCCATTCTTTGAACGCTACGAGGTTAGGTCCTTTGTCCATTCCGGGCACAAATTGGCCCGCCTTGGGTGGATTTACTCCTCATCCTAATCGCGCCACGTGTAACGTAGCCGACCTGAGACGTCTTCATGAGGTCTCGGTTGGAGTGATTAGAGCGCTTGTTCATTACATTAGTCGTAATATTCAAGGCGCAGCCCCCGCAGGTGCGCAGCTTCGAGCAGAACAGGCTGGTTTGAAAATCAGTCCTGTCCTGGTGAATTCCGTTATGGGCAGAAAGCCAGATAGTACGGATGAATTTCCTTACTGGCTTGCCGAGAAATTCGACCAGTTAGAGGCTGTGTTTCCTAATACGACTCCGAGTGAAAAACACCAGATTCTTACGCTTAGTTTACCGAAGGAAATAGCCCCGGAACTTGCTGACTGTGAGACATGGGGTAAGACATTTGCAGCGGTTTACTCGAGGTGCTTTGGCACACCTTCAGTTTTGAACCTGTCTGCGATCCTCAAACGTGTTCAGGATGATCACGGACCTGAGTCGGCAGTTGAGTTGGGTATGCGCCTGAACGGTTCATTTGAGACAGTTTGCGGTATTATCCTTGCCAATGTAAAAGGGGATGCAGTGAACTTTCAGGTGGCCAATGGTCTGGCGTTAGTACCCGAAGCCGAGAAACCCCGTCAGCTGGCAAGAATTATTGTGGCGGCTTATAAAATGGTTGGCCGCAATTCTAAGGGTGCGAAGGTTTTTCTTGAAAAAGAAAAGAAGCAGCCCCAGGGGCAGTCTTCGGAAACAGGTGGACAGCCCAAGTCCAAAAAACAAACTTGGCCTAAAAAGCAAAATAAGGGTAAGCAACAACAACAACAGACACTGGTCTCTAGTCCGGCGCCTTCACAACCTGCGCAGTCAGAGCGAGTTTATGAATTGCGCGATCGCGCTACGATTAAATCGCCTGACAGATATCAGGCATCTGACCAACGCTCTCCTCGTTCCTTTCAGGACTCATCGGCTCCGTCAACCGGTGGTGGAGGGGGCGGCAGGGGCAGGGGTGGTCAGCAAGGACGTGGCCAGCCCCGCACGCGAAGTGAAGGGGACCAGCGGGACGACTCTACGCCAAAGAGACCGCAGTTTGCCAAGAAGAAAGTCGCAGCCTTAACGGCGCATCGATATGCCCCAGATAGTGAGAACGCGGCTTCGGAATCTGACGTGGGCTCTGACCTTGCTGGACAGCGCGGCGGAGATTACCATAGTGAGAGAGGCCCTCCGTCCACTGTTGAAGGTGACAGCGACTGACACTTATGTTGTAATCGAAACAGCTGATACACATGTTGCTCCCCCTGAAAGACTTTTTGAAATTGTCCTGTTAATTGAAGGTGACATGCAGCGAACTGTAAAAGGGGTATTCTGGGAAAACCTTTCAGATACGTATGACATTTTGCTTTCGGAGGCTGACTGGCCCCCACCTTTTGTTCTCGCAGCTCCGCGAGGGGAGGAGGTAATCCTCCCCAGTTTCGCGCACACTGTACCGAGAGTGGAAGCGCTGCATTTTGCAGAAGAGTGGGCTCTGGCGCTTGCGCCGGCTGTGTACCGAAATCAGTGTGGCTGGGATAAATTGTCCCCTAGCCATGAGATTCCTTTACGGTCACGGCCTCAGCCACAACCCCAGTACCCCATACGGCGTGAAGCTAAAGCTTCGGTCGCGGCTATCCTTGAACAATTGGAATATCAAGGTGTAATTGAAACATGTGTGTCACCAATGAATAATCCCCTTTTTACTGTTAACAAGCCGGACGGCTCATATCGTCTGGTTTTGGATTACCAGCATTTGAACTCGCATTGCCGTAACTGTGCAGTACAGAATACTCACGGCTCTGCCCTAGTGAATAGTCTTGAGCGTAAACGGTTCAAAACCACGCTTGACATTTCCAATGGTTTTTATGCTCATAGATTAGATGGTCTCAGTTCCCAATGGACCAGTTTTACATGCGGCGGCGTACAAAAAATGTTTAAACGACTCCCAATGGGATATAAAAATAGTCCTGGAGTGTTTTCCGCCCGCATTGTCTCTCTTTTGGAGAGTTTCGATCCAGTTGCATGTTCGTATGTGGATGACATTTATCTCACAGACGACGAGCTTTGGGTGCATCTGTGTCGAGTAAACAGCATAATTTGTAACTTTGCAGACATGGGTTACAAGTTTAACTTTGCAAAGTCACACATTGCGGAGTACACAGTGTTGTTTCTAGGTTATGAACTTAACCATGAGGGAAAGGGATTAGCTCCTCACTTCCTGGAGAAGTGCGCGCAGTTGCGCTCTCCGACAACGCTGAAAAAATTACAGTCTTTACTGGGTTTTTTAAATTTCGGGAGGACATACATTCCGGAATATGCCCAGCGTATCAAGCCTTTATATGCCTTGGTACAACCATCTTTTTCCAAATCATGCTGGCTGCCTGAGCATTCAGCCATTCTGCAATCTTTGCAGGCTGATTTGCTCACTTCAGACTACTTACAGACCCGTGATAACCAGACTAACCTGGTGATAAGAATTATCCCTGGGACGGTGGGTTTCACGTACCTGACTTTTAATGAGGGGGATACTGTACCTATTGCTTACAAGTCACACTTGTACACTTCGGCCGAACTGCGTTTTTCCACTGTGGAGAAAGTTTTAACGGCTGTGCAGATGGCAATTCTTAAAGAACGTGCCCTGTCGCAGGGAAAGCGCATGTTGGTTGTTACCCCGTGTCCTGCATTGGAGGCGGTCACGAAAGCCAGTGTACCTAATTCTAAAGCTTTGCACCCTCGGTGGATTCAGTGGGCTACATCCTTGACATCTCAGGATGTCACGTTTATTTTTGACGCCGCTTTACGGTCGCAGGAGTATTTACAGTATGAATTTGTTCATCCTGCTCCTTTAGCAATGCGGCCGTTGGAGGATTTCCATTGTATCATTTACACGGATGGTTCGGCGCAGGTTGCGCATGGCTCTAAACATGCCTACGTTTCCGCTTGCGCCATTGTGGTCGGTGCAATGGTGAACGATGAGTTCAAGTCCAGTGTCGTGCACACGCAGACGCTTGGTGACTGCACCGCACAATTAGCAGAGCTCCGTGCTCTTATGCTCGCATTGGAGTACGCAGATCCTAGTGTGACGACTCTAATCGTAAGTGATTCTTACTACTGTGTCCAGTCTTACAATGAGAACTTGTTCTTTTGGATTCAGAATGATTTTCGTGATTCCAAAGGTAGTACAATAAAACATAAAATGATCTGGGTCCGAGTGGCGGAACTTAAAGAGAAACTGCCACTCGTGTTTGTGATTCATACTCTCGGCCACCAGCGCGTGGGAGTCCACGCTGTTGGCAATTCGCTTGCTGATGAGGCAGCGAAGTCTGCGGTATCAAAATATTTAGTTGCAGCGGTCACGAGGTCCAAGAGCAAAATAGATGACGACATCTTGGCGGCTGTTGCTGCCACATCGAAGGGAGGTAAATATCCTGCGGGGTTCCCTTCGAAATACACATACCACTTAAGTCCCGATAAGGTTCCTTATGTGAAAATTCCTGAAGTTGGAGAGCGTCTGATTCCCAACTCGGATCGCAGGGCTTCTCTGATTACAGCGGCTCATGAAGGTGTGGCGTCTGCGCATGCGGGCGTCTCAGCCACTGTATCACAGCTACAACAGAGGTTCTGGTGGCGGGGACTGTACAAACAGACGCGCGATTATGTCCTTATGTGTGACATTTGTCAGCAGATTAAGCCTTCTACTGCTGCGCGTCCGCCTCAGACAAAGTTGTACATCTCTAATAAACCGCTTGGTTGTGTTTATTTGGATCACTGCGGTCCTTTCTCTTCTGATACTGCGTATAAATACATCTTAGTAGCAGTCGACTCATGCACACGCTTTGTGTGGTTATGGCCGCATCGCAGCGCTGATTCACGGACTGTCATTAAGGATTTGCGTGTCTTTGTGGGAATCTTTGCTTGTGGTGCTTTCCATTCGGACCAGGGTCCGGCTTTCGCCTCTAAGGCGTATAAGGATGCTATGGTTTCGTTGGGAGTACAGGTGAAGTTTTCAAGCCCCTACAGGCCTGAGGGCAATTCTGTGGTAGAAAGAATGAACCGCGACTTAAAGCAATCTTTGACAGCCCGAGTTATAGGCACTGGTAGAAACTGGCTGACCCACCTCTATGGCGTGCAGCGTGCGCTTAATAATCTCCCTAGAAGGTCTCTGGGTGGGCGGACCCCATACGAAATGCTCTTTGGTATCAAGATGTACGTCCCTGACCTTGATGGTGCAGACTGCCAGGCCCAGGCCGCGGCCTTTGACGTAGATGAACATTGCAATGTTTTACAGGATCTACAAAAGACCAGAGACAGTCTTGCAAAGGAACACTTGCCCTCCACGTCGGATGATGCGTTGCAGATCCCGGTAGTTGGCTGGCTACCCCAGGTTGGAGAACTGGTTCGAGAGAAGATCGATAACAAGAAAGAGTTTGGTCCCTCATTTAGAACGCCGGTTCGAGTCCTTGGAGTGAAGGGCACAAGAACAGTCATTTTACCACCACTTCCAGGTCGTAAAGAAAACAGATTTATTTCTATTGACAATGTCAAGATACACAGGGTGGCCGATTCTTCATAGTATGACACCGGCTGCTTCCTGTCCTTCCATGGTGAGGAACTCTGTGCTGGCTATTACATCTGGTGCAGATCAGGAGGTGTCCCTCGAGATGCCTGCTATATCAAATCCTTTATTAAATACTATTCCTCTTGCTAACATTGATGAGCGGACATATGCAGATCCTGCTGATTTATCTATGTCTGATCTAAATGCTCGTCTGGCTAACCAGTCAAGATTCTCTTTTGACTCTGATTCGGAACTTTCAAAGAAACCATCGACTATTGCAAAATATGCCACGTTGTTTAAAAAACATTTTTTAATTCCACCTTGGACCTACGTTTGGCTGATACTATTTTCATTTTATCTTTTTATGTCAATTGGGTTTGTGTTTTATTTTTTCCGCTTGATTGATGGCCATTATGTGAAAGAAAGAACAGGAATTCGGTACCTTAATGGAACATTGGCCCCTCTTTCCTCCTCACATTCAGCACACAGGCTACGGAGAGACTTGAAAACAGTAGAAATTACTGCTTGGCCTGTCCTTGATGGGATTGTGTGGGATGCGGTTAGGTTTCAGATACATGGCCCCACAGAAGTTATTAATGTTCCTAATGTGCTTAGAGTAAACATGGGAGATGTGGTTAAACAAAATATTCATTCTGATGACTGGGATCTTCAGGCCGTAGAAGCATTGTTCTCTGATTTAAAATATTATTCGGCCTTTGATGCTGAGGATTTGTACTTAGATTCTGTCAATTATGGTGATTTGTTTTGTTATCAACATTATGGAAATCATTTCTTACACAAGACAAGTTCCAGGAGGGTTCCTGTGAATTACACTCAGTGGGAACATTGCCCTGCTCCTTTACAGGGGAGCTCAAGTACGTTTCTGGGAAAATACTCTTATTTTACAGACTTTAATCAATCAAATCCTGAGTCGTTTTATTTTAAAGTAAACCAGAAATTCATGCCCAAAGTCAGACTGACTGATACAAAATTGCTGTATTCAAAGTCCTTTCTAGAAAGGTTATCTGTAGATGGCTATGAGTTATGGAAGGATACTATTGACCTTAAATCGGTTTGGGGTACCAAAGATTGGCAGGTACAAGGCACTGAGGCTTTGCATCGTGCATGTCTCATCCCGAATCACATGTTGTTTTTAAATTCAACTATTTCCCAAACAACATGTTTTGGATTGGCTACATCTAAAAAATTAAATACCCCTACTATCCCTGATTTGGAAGAATATTCAGGGTGGAGTAATTTCAGTACATTGTCCATCAGTGAGATACAAGCACTTTTGCAGAACTCCTCCTTTAATGTTTCCCATTTCGACCCGGAGGGGTGGCTCTTGTGGCAAAGGAGCTCTGATGCTTGCCAACGTCGTTTTTTGGGTTTGTCTGAAGGATTTACACACGTCAGGCCAGATCCCAGGTTTGAAACAGATCACACTGTTACTACTTATTCAGTAGGAAAATTGTGTCAGAACTGGTTACAACATTCCACTTTGGCTGCAGTTAAACTGCATCTGTCCCAGTTGAATGAAAATATAGACCTAAATGATTTTATAAAAGGCCCAGCTAGGGGTAGATCTAAACGCTTTCTTTATGCTATATACAATGAGATTTGGAAATTTTCACAAGTTGAGGCAGCAAAACGCCTGAGAGCTATTGATCAAGCAAATTTGGAAAAAGTGCTTGCAGTGGTCGATAACAGTATTAACATGCTTTCTTCCAGAATTTACACATTGGACAATATTGTTTCTTCTGTTGTTGATATTGTACATGATAAAGTGTCCACGTTATACCATGGTCAAAATCAATTGCGTTCTGTGATGCAGTTTGCATGGACGCTACAGACTCTTAAGGCTGGTCGAGTTCCCTGGACCTCATTGAACGTTTCATCCCTTTTTGCTCCTTTTAATCTTACTGAGAAACAGCGCATGCTTTCAATGCGTGATGCTTCATTTTCTATGCTACACATTGAAAAGCTAGAGTCCTTGCCTTTCTCTGTTGCTGAAACCACTACTGCCACATGGCTTATTCATGGATTAATTACATTACCATTCCCTTTATATAAATTTACTAACTGTATGCGTTATATTGCTATAGGACGATATGAACCGCTAGGCAATGCATTCCTACATGAGGCATGGTCGTTACCATACACATACAGATGTCTGAAAGATGGGAAAGAGGTTAATCTTAATGGTGAGGAATGCACACAGTCACCTGACCATTCATTAATTTGCAGACACATTCAGTTACACGGTTCTTGTAATCAGGACCGCCCAAATTTAACATGTGTTTTAAAAGGAACGCCAGTTCCAGCAGTAGTGCCCACATTTACATTATTAGCTAATGGTAGTTATTTGCTTTTAAACAACGAATTATGTTGTGGTTTATTAATTGGTGTGGCTTATATAGTTACTGTATCAGAGCGTGTAGTGTGCTGCAAGAACGTGTTATACCCACCCACGCATGGCTCTTCAGATGTCTCCATCTGGCCACGGATCCCAACCTTGGAAGCGAAATTCAATGGTTTAAGCAGAATAAGGGCCCTTTTGTCTCAAAAACAAGTGACCCTGAGTTCGGCCCGGGAAACTTATGTCCTTCACATAGCCAACACCCGCACAGAGGTGCAGGCGCTCTTAAACACTGATTTGCCATTTCATTTCTGCGAGCTGGTACACCAGATTTTTAATGCTTCTTCAACGACTGGCCTTGCACATTTTTTTAAACTAGTAAGCAGTGGCCTCGTGACTACGTTTGAAAAAGTTTTTGGTATCATTCCCACGTTTTTCCACACTATTTTTTCGAGTTTGTTTGGTGGACTACCTGTTTTGCTGGCTGTGGCCGCAGGCTTTCTGTTGGTGTTTTTCTTCATAAAATATGGATGCCCATCCTGCGCAAGACGCCGTTCAACGCCTCCTGACCCTGTGTCGTAATCGGATGCTCAATTACTATGGAACATTGCCGCTTGCAGCATTAAGCACGGCCTATAGATTGTCATTTCGGTTCACCGACTTCACGTGTGTCCAACCTGTGTTTCACTGCCTGAGCTGCGAGTTCGATTGGGCCATTGATTTATGCCTATGCTTGAGGACTGCTCCTGACGTCGATTTTGATCAGCTAATGCGTCCCGTTGTGGCTCACGAGCTGATCTGTTCTGGCGAGAGAGTTATGGCCTTGGCAGCAATAAATGGAGTTCTGGGCCAATGGGAGATCTCTGCAGCGGCGAATGCCTTTCTGACACACAGCGATCTGGTGAACCCACCGAGTTGTCCTCTGACGTTGCAGGAGGATCCGATGCTGGAAGAGCACGTATGTTCTTTCCCATTGCTTAATTGGATGGCTGAACTATTTTCGGATGATGGCAGTGATTTCATACTGGAGGCTGTTGCAACTTTCTTTGCATATACTTTCCAATCGTGAGATGCCTGGAAGGAATGCTTTGTTGTGAAATATAACTTTCCCCTCGCTGAATTGAAGGGATGGACTATGTTCAGCTGATGGAGAGTTCACTCACGTGATGACGCTGGAGATAACGTCTAGGTGGCACATGACTTTGGATATCGGATAAGTGCCTTGGTTTTTTCTCTTACAAACATTTGAAAGGATGCGACCTGGTCATACATTTCATAATTTTTGGACCTGGCGGAAGACTTTTGGTTCAAGACTTTTGTTATTTTTTTAAATTTGAGGCCACTGTAGGCATTCATATATATATTCATTCATACATATTCATTCATACATATTTTTAGCTTATTTTAGCTCAAGATTATTGAATTTTGCTTTCAATTTTTGTATCTGATTTAGTATTGCCTTTTCCCTTATGATTGGCGGTGCTCGGACCAATGGGGGGGTGTCATATGGATACTTCATTACATATATTGCGTTAAGTTAGCATGAGTGTATTACATGTTTAAACAGCCGCTTTGCCTTCGGCTTCAGTTTTGCACACGACACGTACTTGTTGTTGTAGCTTTCACCCTAGAAGCGGTGAGGTGCTTTATTTGAGAATAATATGTTATTCCTATGCTATCAGCTTTGCCTCGTACACTTGGTACAACTGTCTGCACACTGAGAGCTGCACACTCTAAGATTAACCTAACACAAGGTTGCTGGGAAGTCTGATCCTCGCACCACATTAGACATTAGACATAACACAAATAATGTTGATGCCAACATTTTGGGCTCTACGCGGGTTTAAGATAGAGTTACACGGAATGAACGTAGACACTTGGTGCTGCGCAGGAAGAGAGCTGGTAGCTGCTGATGTGAACTGCTCCTACTGACATTGAGAGGTATGGGGTCGCCCTGCTAAAGCCCGAATGAGACCTTCTTAGATATAAAATAATATGCTAGATAGGGTGCGCGAAATATAGGTGCTAGAGATTTCTATAGGTTTTGCATTATATCATGCTAGCACCTTTTGCTTACTATGGATTAGTGACTATGCTGCTGACTATGGTTTTTATAATCTGCATTTTGGTATTATACAAGATACTGCGTTTGAGAACTTTGCATTGAATAATAAATATTTCAAACTTGCACTTGTGTTCTTTGACTCTCAGTTTTGGTTTGAAATGATTATATAACGAAAGAGTGTTCATGTGTTCCACGACTCCTGAGGTATTCTAAAGATCATGTTCTGGTTTGTCTAATACATGGATCATTCCATAATGATCCATGAGACACTGTAGCTAGCTAGGTAATGAGATTTCTGACACTGAGATGAGTTTTTGGATCATCCTAACTCACTGAGGTTCTAGATCTCTATGCACAGTTCTGTGGGAGAACGGAAACCCTGCTACAGAATCAAATGGGGGCAGCTTCCAATGAACACATTTTACTCCTGGAAAGCAATGTGGAAAGGCTGGCAGACCGTTTGGGAGGAGCCGCATGTGTCAGTATCCCATGGTAATGTATACCAGGGGATACGGACACACGTGGTTCCACCCAGATGGCTGGACAAGTCCATGGTTTCCAGTTTCTGTATAATCTGACAGGTACACGGATAGTCGTGGCCTGGGCCCTTGTGTCTGCTTCCGTAACCTGGAGCACACATCTTCTTGCTGGAAACGCGAATATCCTTCGCGCTCGGTACACAGAATGCTGTGACCCGAGCGTTGTAGTCTGCTTCCGCAAAACTGAGCACAAACATTGTTTCTTGATTGAGGCCGCATCGGTATACACGTATTGTTGTGTCTCCATTCCTCTGCTCAATCAGCAGCACACACTCTGTACCTCAGCCATTCTGTTAGCTTCTCTTCCCGTCACTGTGTGACCGGCTGGGTTCCATGTGAGTAACCTGTTTTTACACTTTTTCACCACCCTGTTGTGCACACCCTTCACTCTGTCAGACTATCCTCGATCTCAGATGTCCCTGTACCACTAGGTCCTGAAGAGACCCCCCATACCCTTAGGGGTCGAAACATCGTCGACAAAAGCAAAGGTAATCATTCACCAGCTCCTATTATTATACAAGGACGCTCTCTGTATTACGAATTTCTTTTGATGGTCGACCTTAATAATTTGTTGGAAACCAAATGTATATGTCACAAACATGTCACTAATTTCTTTAGGTTCCATGTTCACTGTTGATTTAAAGAAAATTACTTTTATATTTACATAAAAAACTATTATTCATACAAAATACTGAGTTGTATATGGTTTTTCTCCTTTGGATATCGATCTAACCCTTATCTACATTGAGACTGCGGATACAAATTTTAAACAGAAACCACAGATTTATATGTAACCTGGTGTGAAAGTCGGACACCACGCAATGGTAACTATACATTTAAATTCCTTTTGTCACCTAGCAGTCATCTCTGGAAACGTGAAGATTGGGACATCGCTATTATAATAAAGGAAAATTCCTGCCCAACATTTCTATCACGTCAGGATATAGGACTACAGAAAATAAATAAAGATAACCAGTTATACCTCCGTTATATCTCTTATTTACAAATAAGGAGTAGTTGTAACTTACGACATAATTTAGATGTGAAGGGCCCTCGTTTAATATTAGCAATCACTGTCCATTAATAACTTGGAAAACCTAACCATCACATGTCTTCCACAGTTCTGAGACTCGATATGCTGTACACAATTTGGATATTTTTTAATCAGAAGATAATTGTGACGAAAGAAAGAATTTGAGCCATTCATGCTCCTATCCTAAACATATCGCTCTTGTCTGTGAGTATATGGATAGAATCTTTTTCTTCCTACCCTGTCTAGAAGCTCAGAGAATTATCACCTCTCTTTCCCTTCCCATCCTCATTCATTTTCTCTATTTTTAGATGTATAAGGAAATTGAAATAAAATGTTGTAATTGGTTTATTAGTGGAACTTTTCCTACCACCCCATCTAGAAGCCCAGAGAATTATCACCTTCCTTCCCCTTCCCATCCTCATTTATTGTCTCTGTTTTGAGATGTACAAGGAATTGAAGTAAAATGTTGCAATTGGTTTATTATTGAAATTGTTTCTAAAGATAAGAGGTCTATATGAAGCTACCTGTTGAGATATATTTATTTTTAAGATTGTATTAGTTTTTTAATAACTATGTACTTGTTCTTATTTCTGTATTTTTTATAAATTTATTCATAGAAAACACGTGGCTCCTCCAGAAGAATGCGCTGGTCGCCGTAACGCGCGTCGAGAACTATTGTGCCACTTCTTATACATGATTTTTTTATGATAAGTCAAAAATTGGGTATTGTATTCAATTGTTTTTTATGTACGGTGATTAATTGATCTGTTTATGATTTCTTTATGTATATGAAATGAATGTCTCTTTTAATATAAATGTTAATAAATATCAGAATCTGAATTCATTGGTAGCTCTCTTTCCTTTAATATTTCCTTTTTTAATATAAAGTTCTAGTTATGATTGCCTAAGTTGTTTCTTGTCGATTGATACAAATATTATCACATGTATTTTTTCCACAGGAACAGCTCTTTCTGTTTATATAATACTTACCCTGATTCCATGTGAGTAGGGTCTCCCGTGTTTTTGTTTTCGTCTGGGGTTTGCCTGCAGTGGCTGTTTCTGGCAAGAAGAGGACCAAGACTTTGCTGTGTGCTGTGTATCTTGCTTGAAGAAGATCTCCAAGGGCTTGATATAGTGCTTGCCTCCGGTTCTGAAGTCGCAGGTACACAAAGACTTCACTTCCTCTGTTCTCCTGCATCTGGAACTGATTTTTCAGCTGCCACAGAGGGAAAGTGCAACACCGACGCTGGCAAGCAGCTCTGCAACCTGCAACGAAGCAGTAGCATCCCTCGTGAATAGCATGACGCACCGCCTGACTTACACCACATCTCTCATGCCTGCTGCCGCCGTAGTATACCGACTCAGATGCCATCCTTGAGGCCGCTGCCTGCACCGGAGCAGAGGGCACCGTTCGTGATGCTCACGACCCACCGCCCAACTCACACCACAGCCCCAACTGCCGGTGCTTCATCATCGCGGAGCCGATACTGTACGTGGGTGACTTCCTGAATCCATGGACACAACACTGTCGTAAGGAACTGCTGCCTTGCCGGCACCGCAACATCACCTCCCTGGCAACAGTAAGGAACCAATGCCTCACCTCCCCGACAACAGTAAGGAACTGATGCCTCACCTCCCCTGGGGGCATAAGGAACGGACACATCATCTTCCGTGTGGTCTTAAGGAATCGACGATGCCCGGTGCCAGCAAAGCATCACCTCCCCGATGCTGTTTACCATCTCTGCTTTCATCGTTTGCCAAGGTACTGTTCTTTGGAGGTCTATGTGACTCTGCACCAGAAGCCGCGCACCTCGCGGTCGGCGGAGTACTTTGTATTTTTATCTGTCCCAACGTCGTAATAGCTCCAGGTGGACTTATTGGTTTCTAACTCCCTTGTCCTGACTAGAAGCAAGGGTCCCTACATGGACAAAGGTGCAAACCATTGCCAACTAGAGACCCCCATTTCTAACTAGTATCCTGCATGTAAGCAAATTATGTGCTAGTGAGTCTATTTTTTCAATTTATATTACTCTGATTAAAAGAAGGAAAAAAACTATAAATAAAATGCTATATTCACAATTCATTTATAAAAATACACACTTTATCCATTGTTGATTTTTCCAAATACTCCTTTAAAAGACCTTCTAAATCATCAACATATCCCTTGTCTAACGGGCATAATGTGCAACAGCTTTAAGTATTTCGATGTAGTTAATTCAAGAAGGATAATAGTACACAAG
Organism: Lissotriton vulgaris; assembly: GCF_964263255.1. Taxonomy (NCBI): domain Eukaryota; kingdom Metazoa; phylum Chordata; class Amphibia; order Caudata; family Salamandridae; genus Lissotriton; species Lissotriton vulgaris. The sequence goes on from NC_141696.1 coordinate 535,506,816, forward strand.
GCATTTTACATATGTATGAAGGTAAAATCAAATGGAGAAATGGACCAAAGCATTCCTTGCAACCTAGACAGCTAGGAAACACCTGATGTATTCCTACTTCTCTAACATGTTCAAACTGTCTTATTTTCTGCTGTTCATGCTTTGCGCGTTGGACACGGTCTATGACTACAGAATACCTTGAGATGGCCTTAGCAGTGTCACACTCTATGAGACCTCCAAACCTACTGCAGTGTGAGCCTTGAGAGCTCAGCGTCGCTGTACTAGGTGAGTAAATTCTACCAAAGAAGTAACTTTGTTGCACACTTGGAGTGCTTTAGTAGAGAGTTTCCTGTGGGGAAACAACTGTTTACACCAGGACTACTTGCCGGTGATCATTATCCATCAATCAGAAATCATAACCAACTTTAAGAAGTTTTACCCCCAAAAAATACGGAAGTTATATACAGTGCTATCTGTCTCCTTTCCTTTACTTCAGAGCGCTGGAAATGGAACTTCAGTTGCGGACTGAAAACCCCAGTTCCAATTCTAGCAAAATACCTTGCAATATTGTATTTAATCTAAGTTCTCTTCGCAGAACACGTTTTGTGACGTCCTGTCCATCTTCCGCAGTGAGTATTTCTCTGAAATACCCGCCAGTCTGTTCCTCGAAAACATCAAGGGAGCTTTCAGCTGACATCCAACTCCTTCGCACAGAACGTTTGGCCTGAATACAGTTCAGTTGCTCAATGACTGTTTGCTCACTTTCCAACGAGGAATTTCTTCCCATCATAATTTATCTCTGACAGATTTGTCTAGCTGTTTAACATCTAGAACAAACACTTTATTTACTTTTTCTGTCCACTTCCAGTTTCATTGCACTGATTGAAATCCTCATAAAATACATTTTTTTTAATGAAAGCCGATCGTTGGAGAGGTTTTCCCCAAAATAACAGCGTTTCATAAATTTTTATTACTTTTTTTTAAAGCAATTATTATTTAAGTTGTTATTTTTTGGAGAAAGATCAGCAGAAAACCTCCAACCTTAAAAATCATTATGATCTCTTGCACAAAAAACGTGGGCGACTGGTACCTTTGGAAAGCTTTTTTGTGTGAGTTTCTTACTTTGAATTAAAACAAAACGTGCAGGGGCCTAAGCTTTTCCTAGTAGCCCAATACCAGTGCTGATGAAAGCTGGAGTTGCCAAAAAGCAGGGCTTCAATGGATTGATTCCACCTCATAGTCTTTCTTTCCCCACCTCACACTTCCTGTTTCTTTTTCTACTCTTGCAGGCCTTTTTTGCCACTGGATTCTCCACTTTGTCAGAGTTTTACTATTTTCTCTTCTTATTCCCTTCCCCTTTTCTGCTTTTCTCTCTCTCTCTCTCTCTCTCTCTCTCTCTCTCAAGACAGTGCTTAATTTGTGCCAGTGGGCGCTGCCACTTATTTTTGAGAAGTGTCACTTATTTTTCCACATTAGATATTTCCCTAGGGCAAGAGGGGAAAAACACAAATGGGAAAGGAGATGGAAGAGAAAGATAGCAAAACCATCACAAAGAGAGAAAAATGGAACACTCAGAGCGAGAAAAAGGGGCATGGAGTGGCTGGCAATAGATTAAAGACTACCAGCCTCGCTATGGGAGTGCTGACACTAAATTGCACAGGCCGATGGCTTCTGAGCGGAGTTTCAGGCACTGGTACTCTTTCTTTCACAAATTAAGCACTGACTCAAGCTCAAAGTCTCATAATGAAAAATAAGTCCTGGTCCTCAAAATTGAGTGTGTGCTGCCCACCACCTGCAACCACATGCACAGAGTAAGCACTGGCACTTCCACTCAGTCAGTGCTATCAAACCACTGGTCAATGTGTAACTAACAAAAAAGTAACATTTATTTAACACTGTGTTGGGGGGAGGTCAGTCTCCACAAACCGGATGTTCACTAAAAGTGATTGTAATGAGCGAACGGATTAAAAGGTACACATATTTGAATGATGCACTAGCAACATACAATAAACAAGAACTAAATTACATAAAATGTCACTTACTGTCTAATAACACAATAACACAAACAAAAAGTAAGTGCAGGAGACTGGAGAGGGGCATGTTTTTACTGTGAGTTCTCTCATTGGCCCAGATTTCAAGTGCTGTAGTATGAATCTTCATCAGGAAAATGTGAGAATCTCTCAATGGTGCCTAACCAGACTTCTTCCGCATGCACCCAGGAACCCTCGAGAATGCATCACATATGACGTGATTTGAATTGATTATTCTCTCCCTCTCACCTCAAAATCACTCTTAACAGGCACCTTTCCAGAAAAATTTAGAATTTGGAATATGCATGTGCTCGACTAGTCGAAGCCTTATTTCGCCTATCCAAGTTTTTCTCCTGGTAAGCCATCCCGCAGAGTAACCGCTACTGGGTGCAAGAGTACCTGTGGATGGAGAGGAGAATATCAGAGGATTTAAAAGTGGTCCCTGAGGATAGCCTTAGGAAGAAGGAATTTCTAAGGGCATCATGAAATGGACACTAGTTTCCACCAGTAATTGTAGGTTCTCATTTTCTCCATGTTTTCACAGGAAATTTCACCTACTTGCAGCAGGCATAGTCCATGGGTGAAAAACGTTCAATCCTAGGAGTTACTATTTCTCTCCAAATTCCAGAGGGGATGATGTCCTCCGTTACTGGCCCCATCATACTTATCAGTGAACTCATAATGAGTGCCTGCAAGTGATGATCAGTCACAACTCATTTGTACAGATTACTGCCTTGATCCCAAAGCCATGGATATAACACTGGCAAAGGGAAGCCCAACATGAATGCTTCATCAAATCCTCCCTGAAATAATTATGTCTTGAACGTTAAATAAATCCACCAATTGAGGAAATACTTATCATCCTTACAAACAACAGCACCAAAAAAGAAGCCTATTAGACTCTCGCTTTAATACCATGGGTTTGAATGAAAGGACCTGTGCCGTCATCCCTTAGTCTAGCGTGTCTGCTGCTAGACCAGAACATAGAATCGTCCTGGATCATCTGACCATATTAGAGAAAAGACGAATGCCTAGAATGTAATTTAATAACATAATCAAGAAAAGGAGCAAGAATTGAAAATCAGAGACTGATTGCTCATTTGGATGTTTAGGTGTCAATAAATGTACACAACAAAGAACATCTCAATTCAGTAAAATCCACTGCTGGATATTCCATGGTAATGTTCAGAGGTTATTCATTTAGAGTTTTCAAAAGGCACATTTTATAATGTTATCACACTATTGTTGATCGGGAACTAAAACAACCTTTTCAATTGACTTTAATCAGCTAGTACGGTCAGAAATTACAACATGGGACATTTTTTATGAAAGACGACACCAACGCCAATAAGCAAGGTGAGTCCATTATTGCACATAGCAGAACACATAGAATTGTTTAAGCAATCTATACGTTGCTTCCTCTCAGAGCAAAATGAAGCATAAATTGGGGACCAGCACTAAATGAAACTTCTTCCTGTAATTACCAGAGAGGAAGAAAGTGCCCATTTTGATGTCCAGCCGCTAGATTAAACCTTGAATTTGGGCAGGGTTAGCTTATGGTAGGTACATTTCACAGAAACAGAGACGTGCTCAGTTCCCAGTGAGAGGTCTGCGGGAAGAAAGGCTTTGCAATGCATGCTTCACCATAGGTGCTCTTTCATGCTTTGTTGAGCTATGATGAAGTGGAACAGACCTGGTCTTTCCATTAAATTGACATTCATGATCTTACCACATTGGTGTGCTTTGGCTGCTGATTTTGGTTCCTGCCAATTTTTCGAACATGAATGAAAGCAAGCCATTGTCCTACGTCCAACACTCCGAAGGACCAATTCCTTCACATATATTGATTTAACAACGTTCCTTAAATTATTATTTTAAATTATTATTTTTCTCCAGAAAATGTACTTCAAAAAAGCTGTTGAAATGCAGCATCGCAATACTCTTCTGTAGTAAATAGTTTGCGTGTCCATCTGAAAAAACACTGCAGGTCCTCCGATCTCTTAAGTCTAATGGTCTGATGCCGTTATTGCTACAAGCTACAACCATAATCCACTTTATTTCTTCCCGTACGGCCAATATTTCGAGCCTTTCACATTTATCTTACCATGCATGCCCCACTAGCGAAACAACAGTAGAAGGTATAATGTGGGGACAAATTATAAAAATGAGACCTCAACACAGTGGAAACCCAAATTAATCACTGTTATAATTGTCTATTCATGACACTGTATGATTTATTTATTCATAAGCAAGCTCCATAGGCTTCGCTATTTTCACTTGGATCTAAGAAAAACATGGATCCCCAGGTTCCTTGAAAGCATGTCTGTACCTAGTATGGCTGTGGATCTTGTCATTCCAGTATTAAACATTTTTTTTCGATTTTCAGAAGACCCAGTGTCATCAAATTAGAAAATGGTTTTCTTTTCAAAGGAAGAAACTTCAAAGACTTTGCTGATTATATCAGGGCTGTCATTAAAAGATCAGACCCCTATATGTGCAAGCCAAAAGCACTGTTGAGCATTTCATCGCCATGCCGAAAAATAAACCAATAGTAAATAGCAGTACTGATACTTATGATGGATTCTTTGGTAGATACTGAAAGACTATATTACAGCACTTTGCACAAGATCTTTGCAAGTCACCGTCCAAGTTGTTGTTTGTAAGAAGCAGACTTTGAGCCACAGGTAGTCACTGTTGCTCTGCAGTATCACAAAATGTTTTTACAGAGTGATAGTCATAAAATGGTGATTGAATATGTAGACAAAAGAAGAGATGGATGGCCTTGTTCGAGCCAAGAGGAATCTTGTTTGCAAAATGGTAAGTTTCACACATCTGCACCCCATGATTTTACACACAAATCTATCACTGCCTTATATGGATCGGTGCTCATGGTTTGGAGAGATGGACACGCAATGAAGAGAAACTCTTCCTATTTTTGCATGCTCTTCGAACATCTTTTTGACTTCTTTTGAGCTGAAGAGGCTACTAAAACTGAAGACCTACTAGAAGAAAACTCTACATCAGAGAATTCTCTTCTGCTTTATCGCAATACCAACTGCACATCTCCTCATAATTCTACACACTCATGTCTTTCTCCCGGTCAAGCCTTGCCACCCCGCCTCTCCTTAGTGCTTGATCAACTTCCCTCTGACCAAGAGTGCATACTTATCACAGTCTTTGGATGAACAATGTTGGATATTGCATAAGTAAAGGGGGGGGGGGTGTAGTGTTGTCCCTTTCCAGCACGTCCTGCGACGCACATGCATTGACATTTCTTCTGTTGATAAATCCTCTGGTGCGTGCATTGATGATGGTGTGATTCGAAATGCTGGGTGTGGGTCCAAGACAATATATTCAACTGTGCGCTAAAGAGAACGCTCCGTTCCAGTCTGGCTTCACCATTACTGCATCATCTAACTGCATTTTTGTATTTCCAGTACTCATGTGCATTGTTAGAGAATAACTCAAATGGTCTGGCAAAAACTATACGTGCCAGTGTTTACTAGGTCAATAGAGTCAACAAGGAATTGCAAAAGCATCAAGATTATTCCATTCCAATACCAAGCCAACTGATGTAAATATATAAGACCAAGCTTAGTTAGAAAGCAGTTGACGAGATCTAGGAGTGAAGCAGAGACACACATGCCAAACTCTGCAGCACACTCACATGAGCTCTGTTGAACACATAAGCTATACAAATATGTTGCATAGGAGTGGGGGAATCTATTTTGTGAACTACATTTTTTTAAATGTGCCTTCAGAGTGAAATTGGGCTACAAGAATAATAAAATCCGAATCTTGCGTTGAGAAATTGAGTGATTTTCCAACTCAGGCAGTTCTTGTGGTTCTCTCTGGAAACACAAGATGTAGGGCGAACCTATAAGAACTGTCCGAACTGTGCATGCACCAGGCGGTTCTCATGAGTCATGGCCTGTGCAGGTAAGAGCGGTTGGGCAGGGTTGATGGGTTGGGGGAATTCGACAATTGACCACAAGGGAAAATCAAAAAAATAAATAATTTCCCTCCTTGTCGTTTGTCGAAATCCCCCCCCACACGGCCCCACCGCTCTTACCTGCACATGCCGCGGCTGATGGGTCATGCGTTTTTCAGTGGACTAAGGTTGCTAGTAGAGTCTGACACTGCTCCAACCTATTTGTACTCAGTTCATGTGCCTCTCTTTCTGCAGGAGTAGGAGCAAGAGTTCTTTGCATTATTTCAGAAAAATTTGCTTACTCATACTTCAGGATAAAAAAAATATTCCCCACACCACTATATATGGGAAACACAGTTTTTGAATGTTATTGTAAAAAGGGTATTTACAAAAGAGGAACTATAGAAGTAGAAATCGTCTGTCTGTCTTAGAAGCATTTGCTCCTTGCAAGCACTGTCTAAGTATATGGTAGGCAGCCCCAGTGGAGTGTATTCCCTGTTTCAGAGCAGCTGAAAAATGAAAACATTTAGGTGGCACAACAACATGTTTTAAAGGAGGAGGAATGCTTGCATACATCCGGTTGTAATTACATAGCTGGAAAAACATATTAAGATTTCTATTTAAACTTCATTCCACAATGATGTAATGGAGCAACATACCAATTCGGGCTGTCAGAGTCTACAAGGCAGCCCCAGGCAAAAAGTCTTGAGTTGCAGTGGAATCCCCGGCTCAGCTAGCGAGCCCAGCGAACTACAATAGCACGAGCCTTTCAGTGGTGAAAGTGACCCTCACCCTACTGAGGAATGCACCAGAACACAGTCCGAGAGCCCCAACATCTGCAACATGTTCAGATGTAGAAAGCACCCTAGCGAGGAAATCCATCAGCCCTGTTTGAACCACCAGATGTTTCATTTTTGTAAACTTCTTGTCAACCTTCAGTAAGATCGAAGGACTGTATTTTTTTTTGCTCAATATTCGTGCTGTTTCTACTGCTTTTTAATGGGCAAAATAATCCCCACAGCTGCTAAATTTGACTGATGCCAACACTGCCACTCACTCCGCCCGAGACGCACCTAAAATCACTTGACAAATCCAGATGAGGGATAAAAACCACTTAAATGACATTCCTAACAAGGGCACGGTCTCGCTCAAAGTTCTAATATTTATTTTGCTGCTCCTATGGGAAAAATAATGCTAGTGCACCTGAAAGCACTCTGAAAACCCAAGAGCCCGTATTTGTTGGAAGTGCATCTGTGTACGACATCTGCAGGGCTGGTCTAGACATTATGCCACTTTGAGCACTCTGGCATTTACCTGGAGTGCAGCAGGTTACATGGCTTCTTACAGAGCAGTTTGAACTGCTAGGTAGGACCCAAGCATGCACTCATGACCCCATTCTTATCCAGGCTGCTTGTAGTGTAGGATTGGTTTGAGCAGTTTAGCTATGGGCTATTTTGGTTGCCAATCTGCCCCTGGACATCTTAGCAAGGTTTTGGTGGCTAGCAGATCCAGCTACGACGTATGTATTAGTGGAGTTGGACAATGTCTTGATAGCTACAGAAAAGTAAATGATTAATAATGCTCCTCCACAAAAGATGGAAATCCTATTGGTGCTCTCCCCTCTATTGCCTCCCTTCTGCCAAGGCTGCATACCTTTATCAATTCCTCATCTTTCTGTTACAAATTGTCCAGGTCATCTCGCTGTTAAGGAAACGCTGTAATTTGATATCATTGAATTCTTATACAGCACACTGACACCGGATGCTTCTTGGCGCTAAGAATCAGATTTTGCAAAAGGCCACTGAAGCAGCTTCCCAAGAGCCAACATATTTGATGTGTGTTTAAAATATAAAGGGAGCTGATTCAACAGTTTTGCCCCTATATACTTAAGGGAACGTCCACCCTACCTTCTCTTCTTTAGCAATGGCACTTGGAGTAGAATAGTGCCCTTCAGATCATATAGTGTGGGTTGGCATTTACAGTTTAAATAGATAGCTAGGTGGCGGGGCCGGACTGGGAATGGAGTATTTGCACTGTCTGAACTCACCTCCTGTATCCCATAATTTAGCGTCTCACCGTAGTACCCTGAACTTGCTTTTGGCCTTAGTTTTTAGTACTGGGGAAAATTACACCCCAGCAATAGAAGGGAGGGGCATAACTGAAACAGATTCCTGAGATGTGGCAGAGCAGATGTGGCTTATCAAACAAAGGGGCGAGAAGGAGGAGACCAAATAAGAGGGGCTCCTTTTTCTATGAATTGTATCAGAGCCAAAGAGAGCCATGCTATTTGTATGAACTAACTTTCCATGAGAAAAAGAAAACACTGGGTTTTCTTATATAACCCTCACCTACAAGAGTTGTCCCGTAGTGGTATGCTTCATCATCGGGTCCATACAGTTTTGCTGCGGAACGAGGCATCCTAGGACCTATGTGTTACGTATGAGGGCATTTTTGTTGTTTATTAAATGATGTAAAATGATGACCCCAAAAAATAGGAGTGGGGGGTCTTGTGTAGAAAATGAGATTTAAAAATACCTGCCTAGTAGGTACATTACTATTTATTCAGGCATCTAGTTGGTATGATTTAAAACAAGGGGAACAAGAAGGTGTAGGTCATAATGTACCTACCTTTGTAAGAGGTCCACATGTTTCAAGCCATACCCAAAGGCTTTTCTTCAGGACCAAGAAAACTAACTCCCTCATCCCACTCATGTTGTATATTTAAGCTGCACTCACACTGCTTACTAAAAAGTATATACACATACATACAGCAACTATTTGGTGTTACTGCTTGTAATGAAAGATGATGCAGAATTCTTGCATCATGGGTCCTCTGGTTGAGAGGTAAACCTGTAGTTACACTTTCATCAAGGTTACACCCCTGTTCATTGACCTCGAATTTTCAGCCTCAGGGAAGGCATCTTGTGCAGATGTGGCATCAAGTTCCCCCATGTCTGGGAACACAAATCAGGGAATGGAGATCAGAAGCACCTGTGGTGCAAACAACAGATCAGAGAGAATGTGTATATTCCCAGGAAAGAAAGCAATCCGGTATGGTTATCAACTGAATCACCAGCATATGGCATGATGCAAGCCCCAACATTTGGGATCTTGGGCTGCAGAAGCCAAACACCAGTTTATGAGCGACAGGAGAAACTGCACAGAAAGGTCACATATGCCCAAGGAGATCGGTGCACCCAACAATGATTGGAGCCCAAGGGTATGATCTACAGTGCCTGCCCTTAGGCTGTGCCAGTCTAACCTGCCCTGGACTAATCTGGACATTAAAGATCTCCATCTACTACCAGACAGCACAGCAAGGACCAGACATGTCTTGAAGGGGGAAAGGTTCATCAGCTTACAGGTTTGCTGGTGCACTGAAAAGGGATTCATAGACATGGCCGTAGCTCATCACTTCTAATACAGAGGCATTGAGCAAAGGGGACAAAAGGACTAGCGGTGTCGCAGTCAAGTGAGAGGAAAAACCCCCTTTCGCAGCCACAAGCTGCGACTCACATAGTGAGGAGCAGGAGCTGACTCTATGAATATGCACAAATGCACTGACTGTATACAGAGGTATGAAGCTAATCCTTCAATTAGCAACGCTAATTTATGAGGGGAGGCGTGGTCTGCCACTGCCGAGACCACATGCACAGGCTTTAGTGTCGCTCGGTATAGTTTCTCCAAAGTTGATCAACTAGTCCCAAGAGGATGCAATACAAGTGAGGAAAAACCAGAGCCAAGGTGTGTCACGATTGCAGCCAAAAGGAAAAAAAGAAAGCACTCAGTCAAGGAATTATTGTCAATCAAGGCTGTGCTTCAGAGGAAGATAGGCCCCCACAACCTATCCACTCTACTGGCAGATAAGCACCAGAAGTTAACCATGTAGATATTACCAATAAATATCTACAGCAATACCTAGCAGATATTAAAGGGGAAGTCCAGGCCAGAGCCAATCCTCTTGAGAGAAACAGACAAGAGGTCAGAGGAGCAGCAACGGATGTGGGGTATCTTCCAACACTGAGTAGAATGAAGAGCTGCAGCTTAAGGACAAATACCTAGACTAAAAGGTCATGATGAAATAACAAGGAACAGAGGACTACTCAGAGAAGTAAGAGATACAGAAATGCTTGTCCTAGTTGCTTTCTAAAATAAGAGAAATACTTGACAACTTCCCACTGAGACCGGACGCACACACACACTAAATCTAAGCAGGGCAAAGGTGACTCTCTCTGGACATCCTCACTATAGTCCGAATATATGATGTCAGACCGCAGACAAACATGTGGGATAATGGCTGCAAACCCTATAGTCCAAATCAAGGAGGAACTAATGACTGTTACCTCAGCAAAAGGGGATATTCTTTTTTCATACACTACTTCATAACTTAGTGGACTCTACCTTGTGACAAAGAAAATATATCTGGCTCTCTCCTTGGGGAATATTTCATATCAATATCCTTTCTGTGTAATCTTCAAAAGGAAATAGGAAAGAGTAATTCTTAAATGCTGGATGATGTAAACAACATTCAGGGGATGGAGACAATTGAGAACACTGAACCGAACAGAGATACCTGAGGTATAGATGTCGCAGCAAGGAAACTACAATGAGTGAGATCACAAACAAGAAGCCTTCTCCTAAGGCAGTGTTTGTGGATAGGCAGGCATGCTGCAGCACATTCGAGAGGTCAGACACCCTCGAGACCCAGGATCAGACCTGGAAGAAGCTGCATCAACTGGTTGTAAATTAGAGGATAGCTGTGACAAAGGATACCAATGTAATTCTGCAACAGAGTTTGTGAGATAGAGGGGTTTACTAAAAACCTATATTGGGCTGAAAATGGGTTCCCACCTCAGTCAGAGTCAATCGATCAGGGCTTAGTAAAGTGTGGCTAATGACCCTTGAGGGTTTCAAGGCACTGGGGGGGGGGGGCTGCTCATCCACCTGGGTGTGGAGGTTAAGTAGAAGAGCCAGGTCTTGAGATCCTCCCTAAACTGTGTCAATGACGCTGATTGCCCAAGTTGGAGGGGCATGGTGTTCCAGGTCTTGGCAGCAAGGTAGGAGAAGGATCTTCCTCATATTCTGGTCTTGTGGGTCCGTGGGACGGAGGCGAGTTGGGAGGAGGAGGGGATGTCTGGCGGGTGTGCAGAATGCGAGGCGGTAATTAAGATATTCTGGTCCTGCGTCATGGATAGCTTTGTAGGTGTGTGTGAGGGGCTTGAATGAGATTCTCTTGTTGATAGGGAGCCAGTGGAGTTGTCTGAGGTGCTGTGTCATGTGGTTGCACCTGGGGATGTCCAATCTGGCTGGTGCATTTTGGGTGTTCTGTAGTTTCCTGAGGTGTTTCTGGGTGACACCAGCGAAGAATGAGTTGAAGAGTGTGTTTCTGTAGTCTAGTATACTGATGAGGAGTGCCTGGGTAACCATCTTTCTGGATTCTGTGGGGAGCCATCTGAAGGTCTTTTGAAGTAGGCAGAGCATATGGAAGCAGGATGAGGATACTGTGCTGATTTGGCGTTTCATTGACAGTGAGAACTCCAGTATGATGCCAAGGTTGAGTGCATGGTCCGTAGGGTTTCCTAGTGTAGCAGGCCACCAGGAGTCATCCCAGGCTGGGGGAGTGGGTCCCAGGATGAGTACTCCGGTTTGTCTGAGTTGATCTGGAGGCAGCTGTCTTGCATCGAGGTGGTGACTGCCTTCAATCTGTTGTGAAAGTTTGCTCTGGTGGTTAAGGGTTCGTTGGTAAGCGAGATGAACAGCTGGGTGTCGGAGGTGTAGGAGAGGATGTTGATCCGTGGCTTTTGACGATGGCTGTGGGGAAGCAATGTAGATGTTAAAGAGGGTGGGGCTCAGGGAGGAGCCATGGGGCACTCCCCTGCTGATCTCTGTAGGTTCTCAGAGGAACAGAGGTATTCTGACTCGCTGTGTTCGGCAGGTCAGGAAGGAATGGATCCAGTCTAGTGCCATCTCGCGGATGCCAGCATCGTGGAGTCTTGTGATTAGTGTGCTGTGGAAGAATGTGTCGAAAGTGGGTGAGCGGTCCAGTCGGATGTGGGCTGCAGTTTCCCCCAGTCGAGGAGGGAGCGGATGTCGTCAGTGGGGGTGAGTAGTGCAGTCTCGATGCTGTAGTTGCTTCGGAAGCCCGATTGGGAGGTGTCCGGGACGTGGTTCTCTCTGATGAACCCAGATAGTTGGGTGTTGAGGGCCTTCTCGATGACCTTGACTGGGAAGGGGAGAAGGAAGATGGGTCTGAAGTTCTTGAGGTCTGTCGGGTCAGCAGACGGTTTAGGTGTTTTTTCAGTCATCTGGGTAGGTGCCGGTTTCGATGGAGCAGTTGGTGCAGTGAAGCTGGGGGTGTTGGAGGCAACTCCTCTGTGGAAGATATGGAACGGTCAGGGATCCAATGGGGCTCCTGAGTGGATGCTCTTCATGGTTTTGAGTGTGTCGCTTTTGGTGAGCGGAGTCCAGTTGAGCAGGACCTGTTGGGGTGTGGCGTGGTTGCATGCGGTGGTGGTGGGCATGTTGGCGGTGTCTTGGGTGTTGAAGCTGTCGTAGATCTGCCTGATCTTCTGGTGGAAGAAGATGCCGAGTTTGTTGCAGAGGTTTTGGCAGGGTGGGACATCTGTGGTCTCACTGTTGGGCCTGGTGAACTCCTTGACAATGGTGGAGAGTTCTTTGCTGTTGTGTGCGTTGGCATTCATTCTGTCTTGGAAGGCCGTTTTCTTTGTGGTTTTGAGGAGGAGATGGTGTGGGGATTTGAAGGTTACGTGGGTTTCCAGGGTTTTGTTGCTCCTCCATCTCTTCTCAAGTCGTCTGGACATGTAGAGGGCAGTAGTGACCCAGCTGGCTTTCTTGGAGTGTTGCTTGCCTGATGTCTTCTTGAGGGGTTCCAGAGTGTCGGCACAGCTGGAGATCCATCGGTGAAGGTTGCAAGCTGCGGTGTTGGCGTCTGTAGATGTTGGCGGGGTGGTCATGCCAAGGAGGTCAATGAGACATTCTTTGGTGGCCTTGTTCCAGCTGTGATGAGGAGGGGGTGAGGGCGGTGGTGTGCAGTGGGCGTGGGGAAGGCAAGATGCATGTAGTTGTGGTTAGTCTAGAGGAACTCGGTGGTTTGGCTCTAGAAATGTTCCCGCTGGCGGAGAAAACGGGGTCAAGCATGTGTCCGGCTGTGTGGGTCGGTGTAGTCACTAGTTGCTTGAGTCCAATGTTGGCAAGGTTCTCCAGTAGTGAATTGGTGTTCTGGTCACTGAGGTTGTCTCGGTGGAAGTTGAGGTCCCTGTGTAGGATGTACTCAGTGGATGCAAGAGCCTGGGATATGATGAGGTCTGCAATGGCATCAGTTAACAGCGGGCAGGAGCTGGGAGGGGTGCCTGTAGACGAGTGTACCATGGAGGGAGCTCTTGGGATTGGTCTTGATTTGGAAGTGGAGATGTTCCATGGTTGCCATTGGATCGTATGAGTGCATGGTCAGTCTGAGGATTTTCTTTGGGATGATGGTGATGCCTCCTACTGGTCGGTCAGTGCGCTCCTTGCGGGTGATTTTGTAGCCTTCGGGGATGGCAATTACGTTGTCTGATCCGGAGCTGAGGCTGGTCCAGGTTTCGGTGAAGAAGGTGATGTTGGGAGAAGCAACATCGAGGAGGTCCCAGATTTCTGTGCCATGTTTGTGGAGGGATTACACATTGGATGCAGTGGAGCTTGTTGGTTGTGCTGTTGGTTGGCTGGGCGGTGAGGGGTGCTGGCGTGTTGGTGTGAGTGAAAGCGTGGTTTCAGTTCCTTCAGGAGAAAGGTCAATGGGTCACCTTTGGTGACATTAGGTGGCAGGCAGCGTGGCGTCCAGAGTTGAATGTGAGGAGGGTGCTGGCGTCGTAAGAGTGGAAGGTCCGAGAACCAAGATCCCTGATGCTGGATGCGGGCAGGCGCAGACGGGCTTGCCTTCTGTTATGTTATGTTAAATTATTTATAAAGCACTCTTACACCAAGCAGTTTCATGGTGCTGGAAGCGGGGTGGTAGCAACAGTGGAGAGACAGGACTTACTCGTAAGCTTGTGCAAACAAGAGAGTTTTCAGACGTGTTCTGAACTGAGGGTAAGAAGCTACAGATATAAGTTCATTCGGGAGGGAATTCCAGAGTTGGGGAGCCAGAAAAGAAAATCTGAGACCACCATGTTTTTTTCGTTTGAAGGAGGGAATTGTGAGCAGATTGAGGTGAGAAGAGCGAAGTTCGAGTGCAGGGGTGTAACGGTGAATCCTAGTGGAGATGAAGGCTGGACTTTGGCCAGCAAGGGCTTTAAATATGGTACAACCCAGTTTGAATATGCCGCATTTAGCAACCGGGAGCCAATGAAGGCTCTTCAATAAAGGGCATACGTGTTGATTCTTAGGCTGATGGTAGATAAGCCTAGCTGCTTGGTTTTGTACCAGCTGGAGGCGGCGAAGTTGGTATGCTGGGATGCCAACATAGAGTGAGTTTGCATAATCTATGCGGGAAATGACCAGGGCCAAGATGACAAGAGTGAGGGCCTCAGTGGTCAAGAATCTACAAATCTTCCGGATTCGGCGGAGGTGGAAGAAGCAGGAGGATACTACTGCACCAATCTGGGGCTTATGGGACAAATCATTGCAGATTAATACCCCCAAGGCTTTTTACCGTGTCCACTGGGCTGGGGGGGATTGCCCAGGAGAGGCGGCCAAAAGCTGGAGTTCCAGGGGTTTGCAGCTCCTCCAGTCAGGATTAGCTCCGTTTTATCCGGATTGAGTTTCAATTGATTGGTGTACATCCACTCGCTAATTGAGGTCATAGTAGACTGGAAGTTGGTAACTGAGGTATTAGACGAGACGATGTCGAACACCAGCTGAAGATCGTCAGCGTAATTGAAAGTTATGGCCGGACTATTACGTAGGCAATAAGGGGTTGCCTGTAGAGATTAAACAAAAGAGGCGACAGGGAGGAGCCTTGGGGGACCCTACAGGTCAGCCCTGTTTTTTTGCAGAGAAATTGGTCAAATGGACTGCCTGGAATTGCTGATGTAGGAAGGAGGAGATCCAACTAAGGGCCAGACCCTGGATACCAGCGTTACTGACACGGACGATCAGGAGATTATGATCGACCATGTCAAAAGCGGCAGACAGGTCTAAAAGCACCAGGACCTGGGTGATGTTTTTGTCAGCTCCTCTTCTAAGCTCATCCATGACTGCCAGGATAACAGATTCTGTGGAGTGGGCTGGTCTAAAACCCACCTGCCGAGGGTCGAGAAACTGAGAAAGCTCAATGAATGAGCTGAGGCAGTTCGTGACATGAGCCTCCAGTATCTTGCTGAGATAAGGGAGCAAGGAGATTGGGCGAAAATTGCTCAGTACCTAAGGATCGGCAATAGGTTTTTTTAGGATCGGGACAATGACCGCTTGTTTGAAAGAGTCTTGGACTATGCCTAACTTGAGCGAGTTATTCAAAAGTGAAAGGGGCGGATCAGGACAAGCAAGAAAGGCCTCTTGTAGAATGTGGGGGGACAGCAGTTATTGAGGGAACCAGATTTCAACCTTTTTAGGAGGACCGGGAACTCATCTCTGGTGATCGGGGAAATCTGGTCCAGTGTAGAGGTTTTTTTTGCCTGAGGTAGAAGGGGTAATAAGGGATGTGGGGGTAGGAATATTGTTTTTAATAGCAGTGATTTTATCAATGAAAAACGAATTGAGGGAGTCACATAATTTTTGTGAGGGAGCAGTTTTGGCAATCACTCTGTCAGGTTGCGAAAGCTCATTGCCTATTGCGAAGATGTCTTTGGTTTTTGTGGTTGAATTTGTAATCTTTGAAGAGAAATAGGCGATCTTAGACTGGAGGATAGACTCCTTATAGTTTTTCAGCAGGGCTACGTAGATGGTCCTTTCCCCAGGTACATATGCTCGTCTCCATCGATGCTCAGCTTGTCTTAGTGCTAATTTCTTCTTTTTCAAATCATCAGAAAACCAGCGTTGGGCATCGTGAGGGCGTTTTAGGTTGATTTTCCAACTGCGCTCCAACAGTGCGGACATGCAGTGCCCGCCATTAAGTAGTGGTGCGGCAAGGGTCACTGGAGGGGAGCGGGGCTATGAGGGATCTTAGCAGGAGGGGGTGATGAAAGGAGAAAACAAGGTAAAAAAGGAAATGAAAAGCAAAAGCCCAAAAAAAGGCAGAGGCAGGAGGAAAGAAGGAGATAAGGAGACCCCAAGCCATGCAATCCCCCTCCGATTCAGGAATTAAATATAGAGCAGTCGCTGGTATAAAGTTAACCTGCAGAAATCTCAGGCACTGAACATACCAGTCCAGCAACATCAGGGTTTGCTTATGCGATTCAATGGGCAATTGAAGGAATAACCTACTCGGAAATTTAGATCACACCTTAACTGAAAACCATAATCCCATACTATTACAACTGACATAAATTGATTCCGAATAACCTATACTTTCTGCATTTTGGGACCTACCCCGGCCAGTTAGAGTGAAGGAAGTTAAAATGACTATCTTGCCTAACAGCCTCTTCTTATTTCTGGCTGTGCCACTCCCGCTCTCTCCAAGAAATACACACACAATACAAGAATCTGTGGATAGCTTTATATGAGCAAGGAAAGAAATGAGAATCGCAAGACGTACCATGATTCTACTACCTTAAAAGGGAGTGCTAGGGATACCTTCCATATTAAAATATTACCAAGTAGCATAGCTACGATATGTGGTGGAAAGGGACAGAGATGAATCTGTGAAGCAATGCCGCTTTGTGAATCAGGCAACAGAAGGGACACACATATGGTAAGTACCATTGCATGCATGGAATATCGAGGTTACAATCCTAACCTATAACTAGAGTCACAACATGAGTGTGGGATTGAGGAGCTACTAAAACACGTCTAATGATGTTCCCATTACCCTCGTTCACACCCCTATTGGGGAAAACTGATTTCAGCTCAGCTATGGACGAACATGTCTTCAGCGGGGGGATCAGGGGGAAGCACATGAGGAATAGAGGATGAAGGTATCAATCATATACTTAAATATCATTTTTTTTTTTAAAAGAGTGTCCTCTACGTGAAACAGAAAGATTTAGATACTATCAGACCCGGAAGTGGGTCATTCATCACACCAATGAACTTCAGGCCTCCCAACCGCTGACTAGTTTGAAAATAGTTATTATTAAATGAGGATGACAAGAAACTCATCCGAATTATATGCACAGCTTTAACCCTTTGACCGCGGCGCGAATTTTGCAGCGGTGCTGGGGAATTAATGAGTGGGCGGGGTTAGGACAGCCCCTGGCCATCCTCCGCACACGCCCACTGAGACATTGGCTGGCCGGGGGCCGTCTGACGCATGCAAGAGGTTAAGTGGGCCAGGTCCTGCCAGTGCTCAACATCAGCAGCATTAAAAAGCAGATGGTGGGACGGGTCCCTATCGGGCTCTCCATTGCTGCCCTCACCCTCAGGGTGAAAAAACATCGTCACTCTGCAGCAGTATCACCCTCAATTATTTTGATGTACCTTCAAAGAGACTTGTTATAGTTCTTTCTCATTCTCATCATTTCAAAAAAAAATGTTTGCCGTTTTACATAGTGCAAACTCGACCCAAAAGTATTGAAGCACTTTACTGGAGTACCAATTTCAATACACAATTACATATTCATTTTTTTCATCACAGGACATTGAGCCAATGCGGAGGCTCTGAGCCTGCTTCCCGAACTCCAAAGTCGGAAATTCTAGCAGTTACGCCACAATCTCTCCCTCAAGAACGGAGGCATTTTCAACATTCTACACAATTAAGCCATAATTGTTGCTTATTTATCGTATGCAACTAACAACCATTGACAAAGCCAATAGTCCTCCCTACTCACTGCCATGTGGAGTCCCCAAGGGTCTTGCCTTAGCCCCACTCTTTTTAATATTTATGTAGCTAAACTCGCCCCACTCATAACCCCTTCGATGCTGCTGACGGAACGGTTCCGTCATGCACGTCGGGTGAGCTGTGCGGATGACGGAACCGTTCCGTCATGACTCCGCCCGCGCAAGGCGGAGTCAGCATGGGCGGGGAATTCGCGCCGCAGCGATGCGGATAAGAAGCTTTAATCTGGCGGTAACCTCGTATGCTGAGGACACCCATCTTATAATCATAGCAGCTCATAATGACACATCAGGCCCCCTAAGATGCCATAACTACATTAATGCGATCAGTGGCTGGATGAATGGGCACAGCCTTAAGCTTAATACAGGAAAGACTGAGATTATGGCGTTTGGAACTCCCTCCCTGGCCTGGTCCACCATCTGGTGGCCTAATAACTTGCCTCAACCACCTCGCCCAGCCACCAAAGCGAAGGATTTGGAAATCATCATTGATGACAACTTTAACCCCTTCCACGCTGATGACGAGCTGGGCTCGTCATGGCGTAGCCTCCTCGCACGCTGATGACGAGCCCAGCTCGTCACGTAACATGCGATTTAAGAAATCTCAGCGTGCGAGCGGAATTCCGCTAGCGCGCATGAGGTTAATATGAGTGCGCAAATATCATCAGTTACATCCTCAACTTATTATATCATTAAAATAAGAAAAGTTCTTCTTTTTATTCCAATCAGTCAAAGAAAAACCCTAATAACCCTGCTGGTGCTTCCCAGATTGGATTATTATAACAGTTTCAATCTAACCACTCTCGAAAAATATATATGAGGCGACTAAAACTTGTCCAAAATGCTGCAGCAAGACGGATTTTTAATTTCTCTAAATTCCATTCCATCAAGCAGGGACTTCACGAGCTGCACTGGCTTACCATGCGCAGCCGGGCCAAATTTAAAGTCCTCTGCTTGGCCCCCTAAGGATTGCATAACGTAGGCCCAGAATTTCTCAGATCAACCTTCAAAAGATATAAGCCCAACAGAGAACTCAGATCGGCCAATGCCAACCTTTTGGCTGTTCGGAGATTCAATAAGATGCAATGGGGTGGTAGAGGTATAATCCTCAACACCATCAAACTCTGGAACAGCCTCCCACCCCAGAGCTATTCCTTCATTAACAACGTTTAGGAAGGAGATAAAAACCTGGCTATTTAACATCTAATGTTCCTACTCACCGGCCTCTTATGCAGCGCCGAGACACCTTTGGTATTCACGCGCTTTAAAAAATATCCTAACATAACATAAGATAGGTGTGAAGATACTTCTTGTATTAAACATCTGGAAGCAATGACAAAAGCAGCAAAGTACCAGAGAGGCAGCACACTATGCTAAACACACATTTTTAGCCAAAGTGTTTTTAAACCATGCCCCCAATTACATCGACCATGCCCCTGTGAGAAACCCTTACTGTTTTTTCATCCCACTTAAAGCCCTGGTTATATGGCTTTCCAGTTAGCACTCCTACAGGAAGAAAACCCTAGGATAGAAACCATGGGAAGATGACCTAGGCCGACAGTTCATGAGAAATGAAAGGTAGGAGACATAAACCAGAAGTTACTTATGGACATTGAATGATTGACACTGTTTAGATCAAGTACTCTTATGGTTTTATTTTAAACCAAATAAAGATAATCGAATTGAACTGAATGATTGAATAGTATGTGCTTTTTGAAAACAAATCATCAAAGTGGTATGACCGAGTTCTAGGTAAGCCACAAGTAAAATTTACATTTTTAATTTCTTCGTTAAGTAGCACTTTATCTATTGGCATCCTTGCAGCTACATAATTTCAAGCTTGGTTTGACAATGCAGCTCTCTGGATGACTTAATCCTTCAAAATATACATAGAGTAGCCTTCTGCCCCAGGCTTGCTGTTGTCTATTCTGATATTTTTTTCTTCCACCTACAGAGTACTTGCTTTTGATGGATGAGGGACTATTTTACATTGCAACAGTACACTGAACCATCACACATTAATGTAGCTATCCCACAGATAGAATCTGTAAGAAAAGCAAGCAATTCTTGGTTCGTTTTTAGTGCAGCATTCATTTTTTCATGTTTTAATCTGACCACAAAATACAAGCCACTCCTATTAGCGTCACCTAATGTATGAAAAACGAAGGGGATAAAGAATGTAGGGGTAAGTTGCGATAACTGCAATGTGTGAATTGGTCAAAATTACAACAGTGTATTCTCTACCATTACAAGTGTAAATTGAAGTCATAAAAATCCACCAATCCAACCACTAGGTGTAATTTACATTTGTAAATGCAGATTTCTGGCCACTCAACCCTTAAAAGTGCAAGTACGTTTGTGCACAACCGGGGCCCATCATTGCTTCATAAGGTATGGATAAATATGTGAGAATAGCAACTTAAAACATCCCATGTTCAAGATATTAATGAAGTAGTTTCTTACTAGTGAAACCTAAACATGTTTTAATTCTAAACAATTACTTGAAACTGCAATACAATTGGAATGCGGTCTCAGATGGCTTTCAGATCTGGGCACTTACGTTAATGGCAGCCGAAGATAACTTTATTTGTTATAACTGTTGGGTGGGTTGGACATCTTGGCACTGGCCCCATTTACAAATGTGCTCACATCGTGTAGTAGCAGGCCCAGGTCATTGTTTTTCAGACCATTTGAATATGATTTGCATTGGTATGGATAACCCAACAGGCTCAGCCAATCAGAAACCTTAGAATAGTGTTGCAACATATGCCAGGTTTCAGGGGCAGTAAGCAGAAAGGGGTTCATTTATTTTGCACTGTCAACACCAGGGGCAGAGTACAATTTTATTTTTAGGCTTCACCTGCACAGCGCTTTTGCGGTGCTTGAGAAATATTTTGTATTTAATGTATCTTAAAACAAGCCCCTTATCGGTGCCCATTGTCAAATTACTGTGTTCATTCACTTTTGTGTTGAACAGTTTTTTGTTAACTTCCCTTAACTGCACACATTTACGATACTTCTACTATAACAGCTCACACTTTTTAAGCCCCATTCACAATCAAGATAAGATCTCTTCCCACAGAAAAGACTGCCAGCTAGCAGTATACTGGAGTGCTTGTTTTTTTATTACTTAGTTGTGTAAAGCAGATGCTTTAGCCTTAGAACATTTGAGTACCTTTCTTTGCACTTAGTAGGCATTATCAAATATATTTTTTTAACTTAATCTATTGGTTATTATTATCAAATTCTAAATGTTGAAATAAACATTACACATTAAAAATAAAGTTAATATACAAGAGCTATGCTATATTTAGCAGCGGGCCCAAAAGTTGTCAGAACTCCTATGACCACACACAATATTGCTATATTTGACTAGTAAACAGGCTGTCACAATTGCGGTTACCTTGCAGTTAAAAGGGACGTAATTGGAATGGTGCAGCATGTGTAGTGGCACTGGGCCGAAAGCTCTAGAGACCCCACTAAACCCAGATTGTTGGTGAATTTTACTACTAAACAAGACAGTCACAAGGACATTTATCTAGCAGGCAATAGGGTCATTTGAATGCTGCAGCGGGTGTAGTAGCACCAGGGCCAAAAGCTCTAGGCACCCTACTAAACACCCAATATTGATATATTTTCTACTAAACAGTCAGGCAGTCACAATTGCAGTTGGCTTGCAGTTAAAAGGGGCATAATTTGAACGATGCAGCAGGTGCAGTGGCACTTGGGACCAAAAACTCTAGGGACCCCACTAAACGCAAAATATCTCTAAATTACTACTAAATAGGCAGTCACAAGTGAAGTTATCTAACAGGCACGAGGGCCATGATTTCAGTGGTGTTGCAGGTGCAGTCACACTGGGGCCAAAAGTTGTCAATAACACCTCTAAATACCAAATCTTGCTATATTTTATTACTATATTACTAAACAGGCAGTCACAAATGCAGTTATCTTGCAGGCACTATGGGCATGATCTGAAAGGGGCAGCAGGTGCAGTGGCATCGGGCCCAAAAGTTGTCAGAACTCCTCTGAGCACATAATGTTGCGATTACATCAATTAATTCTATTAATTCCTTCTTTTATATTACTTACCTAAACTATTCCACTAGTAACAGCATGATTTATTGCAGTTTTGTACATAAACAAGTCATAAAACTTTAACAGACTTTCTGTAACTTACATTGTACCTCTACTCAACAAGCTACAACAAAAAACAGCGTTTTATTAATCACATAGGCAAAGCGTAATGCATTTACCAATGTTTGTTTCTATAATATTTGCAGAGGACCCAGATTAGCAAAGATGCAAGAGCACATGATGAATCAAACAAAAGGAAAAAAAATACAGCCATTTAAGTTGTAGTAGAATTGACAGTTTCCATACCGCCCCTCCACGGAGCATGCAACCCTTCTTGAATAACTGGAAAAACATTTCCCCTGACACAAGATGAAGTCATGAACATTTTCCGCCAACTACTGAACAGTGTTGCATTTCTCTGTTTTATTATTTGGCAAAAAGAAAACATCCCCGCCCGGTTTTCATAGCACAGGATTGCCACGCGGAATCCACCCCTGGTGCGTGCTGCTTCTGCTTGAGAAAAGCTCTTGAGTCACCAGACTGTGCAACTTCAGGGACGCCCAGCGCTGTGAGGAGCGAGTCACTAGGCGTAAAGGGAGCGGGCTGGGGTCAAAATGATGATATTCGGGGAAACAAAAGGGGGCATATTCATGGAAGGTGGCGAGAATGTGCGCAAAGGCACGAGGACAGAAAGAACAGTAAAGAAAGACAAATTTGGCAAAAAGTGCGAGACAAGATACAATTCATATGTTATGAAAGAATTAAAGATGGGAGAAAAGGAATTAGGGGAAACACGTGATACGGGAAAAAGAAGAAAAAGGCACCGAAAAAGGTTGACAGAAAGATAAACTATGTAGAACAGAAATGGAAAGAGGGGAGAGAAACAGAGCAGGAGGGAACAGAAATAGAAGTGGGAATTGGGAGAAAGGAAGACAAACGAAGGAATTGGAGAAAGGATGAAAAAATGCAGGATGGCAGTAAAGGGAAACAAGATAAAAGAAAAGGAGAGAATATGGAGATTTGAAGAGAAAAAGGTAATTGAGACTTTAAAAAGGAGGGTGAAAGAGAAAATTGGGAAAATTTAGCAGGAGAAAATAAAAGAGAAAAGATGGGATGAGAAATTAGGGAAAAAGGTAGAGTGCGAGAGAGAGAACGAGAAATGGAGGTGATGTGACAGAAAGGGAAGAGAGAAAACAAGTGCTTTCATTGAAACATCTGATAACCACCAATGTCACATTGCAAGCAGACTTGACCCATCCATAAATAGGTAAAACGAAAAGCAAATGTATGCCTGCTTTAATGATTTTGGTTTAGGGGAGGGGCTATGATGGATAAAGAGGTGGCGGAAGCTCTACTTTTTTTTATATATATAGCGCAAACTAGACCCGAAGATATCAGGTATCAGAGCGATTTACATGAACACTAGTTTTATTTCACATTCATTTTTGTTAGGCATGGGGAGACAAGTGATTTGCCCAGAATCACAGGATGTTGATCGTTGTTGCCAAGAATCAAACCTGGTTCCCCAGCTTTGAGGTTGACAGCTTTGAGGTTCCTCAGCTTTGAGGTTACTCGGATCCCCACGTAAGGATCATCATGGGCAATGGTGTCTAGTCATCAAAAGAAGTTCACACTTAGGGGAGACTCAAAGAGGTGTGTATGTTGGCACCTCCACTGTGTGTATAGGCTATGTGGGGTAAGAAGACAGTGTGATGAGATCACCCTCACTCCTGAAAGTTATGCCAGACACACGTGGGTGTGCTCCATTCTGCTGATGATACTGTGTGGTGGGACCGCACCCCGGTAGGACTCCAGCAGCTACTGATGCTTCTGCCAGTAACAACAATCCCAACGCGGTGGAGTCAAACCTGGCTAAGATCAGTCTGCTTCCAAGAAGGCCAAAAGAGTGCCCGATGCCCCTGGATTTGATGCCAAGTGAGGGTGCAAGAGGCATCTGGCACACAGTGCTAAAAATGGGAAAAACATTCAGGGAATCCCTAAATTTGAATTAAGAACTAATCATAGAAATGGGGGCTAGTCGTGGGGAGAGTCATGAGGTGCTGAGTCTGATGGTCAACTTTTACATTTATTTTTCAAAAACTCAACTCCAAAGGCTGTGAGGAAGGACAACTGTAGTCCAAATTACCAACCTAAATACACAGAGCAGGAATGCCCCTGTAAACAGAAAAGTTAAAACAGGGGGCATGGTTGACCACTGTCAAGTTTCTAACGCCTACCCCCATAGAATATACATTGTGTACGTTAGAAAGGTCTTCAATTTATGTGCCAAGAAAAGCTTGGTGTTTCTTCCAATGCTTCATACAGTGAAATGTAAAATGTTTATTCTATCTCTCATGTTATAAACTTAATAAAACGAATTCCTAAAAACTCACCCCCAAAGAAAACTGGCAACAATGGCAAACGTGATGTTACGTCTTTTCTGGCTTATTTAATTGGCCACAAACCAACTGTATTTCAAATTATCTTACGAGGTTAAGAAAACGGCTCGAGAGATCTTTGTGCACTCAGCAAGTTCCCGGTTTTGATAACAGTAAGATTACTTTGTTGGGAAAAGTTCTTGCTGGAGAGATCTTTGTGCAGTCTAGTTCCAGCTTATCATAAAATAGTAAATACGCCTGATGCAAAGCATGGCGTGCAACATGAAGGTCACAGATTTGTATTTTATGTAGCTATCTCAGTGGGCTGGTGTTGTTGCAAAATATCTTTGTTACCTGTAAGTCATAAATTACAATCCTTGCAATATAGCTTTGGGAGTTAACTGACACTAAAGAGTTGCATGCAAACTATAACAAATAAGTTTAGAACCTCACTAACAAGTTTCCTTCAGGTACTAATACACACTTATTAGGTGCTATAAAATTAGCAGTTACTCATATTTATAGATACATCTGACATTGTTACAGAGCATGCAAATCTCTTAAATACAGAGCTTAGATACTTCTGAAGTGACAAAAAAGAGAGTGTCATTGTTTTTCTATAAAATTAGCAGTTACTCATATTTATAGATACATCTGACATTGTTACAGAGCATGCAAATCTCTTAAATACAGAGCTTAGATACTTCTGAAGTGACAAAAAAGAGAGTGTCATTGTTTTTCCAGGAGCTTTCAGCTGGCTCCGGCCCAGGATTAGACGCATACAAAGAGAGTGGTGATGACCCTTTAAGTGAGGCATTTGCGTTGGTCCCAGCTGGAACTGAAAATAAGACACCTTTCTCATCCCCTGAAAGTTGCCGCTCTGAACCCAGAGCACACAAAGTATGAATTTTGCAGAATGGATTGTGCTGTTATATTGTACTGGGACATGGCCTATTTAGTTGAGGCCAGCATGGATCCCAAAGACACCTCAGCAATATCTTCTGGATCATCTTTAAAAAGGAAATCTCTTATGCATACATTAAATTGTACTCCTGCCTACATAATCCTGCAGTGACCCCAAATAATAATCCTGCAGTGACCCCATATAATGCTGTTAGTCAAGCAACATTTCTACCAGCTTTCAACTAAAGAGAGTAGTCTTTCCCCATTAATCTGGTAAAATTTAATACCAAGTACATTGCTCTTTAACACCGCCTCGCTTTGATCTCCCATCAACAGCACACTCACTGATCTGCAAAGAGTTTTGCTTAAAGAAAAACTTGGAAGCACAATGATTGAAGTTCTATTTTTGTGAACAGTTAGCGGATATGAACACAAATTGAAGATGTCATATGTAGCAAGATCAGTGGGATATTAGGTAACTCCTGGTAATGCACATATTCTAAATTATGCAGTAAGCACTTCATCCCCCTCAGGCAATTCTGCCCAGGTACATTTTGACAGGTCAAGTCTGCCAAATTGTACTAGGGAAAATAAACCCAGAAAGTAGCAGGACACGTTATGCTCCATTTTGGGCATTAATTGTAATTGGCGCTATTTATCACACATAATCAAATCTAAGCCCGGTGGGGTCGGAGTATATTGGTGTATTTTGGATTTAGGAGGAGGTTATCAGCAAAAACAACCAATCATGAGTTATTTAGCCCACCTATAATTTTGGACCTTGAAAGAGGTATCTCCATTTAACTATTGGCTAAATGATCCAGCGTCATTTTATTACACTGAAATTTGCATAAAATACTTTTGCGAATCTAAAATGTTACTTGGAAGTAGCCACTTGAGCCAAAAAAAGGAGTCAAGATTATGAGGATACAAGCATGAAACTTTAGTTCACACAATAGTGCTTAGGAAAGGCTTTATACCAAGAACAAGTGAAATCCTTAAGAAGGAAAAATCTGGTTTAATGGAGATAGAACATGCTTGTGTGGTCTCATGTGTGGAGATGGTACGTAGGTGCCTGGTAGATGGCGTTGGTGGTTACATATGTGAAGCTGGTGACTAACAGGCCAGATGAAGCTAGAATTAACAATTCGAACAAAGAAATGGAATAAAAACAATATGCTATCAATTTAAAAAAAAATCACGTTGAGTCCTAGTTGGCATTAATGAAAGAAATGCATGTAGAGTAGAAGGACTTCTACACTACATGCATTAATACAGTTGGCATTAATGAAAGAAATGCATGTAGTGTAAAAGGACTTCATGTTGTTCTACATGCATTAATACAGTTGGCATTAATGAAAGAAATGCATGTAGTGTAGAAGGACTTCTGTTTTGGTGAAATTATGCGTTTACTTGCGAATATCCTAGCCATACGTTCGTTTAAAAAAAAAAATCGATTTATTATTATTTCTCAAGGCGTTTGAGTTTTACAAGATTGCTTGTCGGGATTGCAATGATTTTTCTCGATAAACCTGAATTTGAACTTCTATTCTATACGGAACGCTCTGGAGTGAGGCGTTGTGTTAGATAACACCGCTCTGAAGCACCATAATTCTCAATGAAACAGCTTTAAATGGACAAGTACCTGCACTGCAATTTGAGCCCGAGTGTGCAGGTACCTCTAAGCACAGGTGCAATTCCACCCCCATCTCAGCAGCTACATTTCCACCCCCACCTCAATCCAAAAACACATACAAGAAACAAGCTGCGGGGATCCCTTACTTGACTGGGGTGATGGGGGTCCACAGCTCCGTTGCCCAAGAGGAATCCGATTACCAAATCCAACGACGAATCGGGCGCTGAGCAGCTCCGGGTCTCCGGGCGACTTTTGCTTCAAGTATAACAGAAAAAAAAACAGAAAAACCCTTCTGCGGCGTTTCCAAACAAACACTTTCCGAGTCGTGCTGAGTTATCCCGAGTTCAAAATGTATTTGAATTTGCTGTCCGTAATGATTCCAGGTGCGCGCACGCTCCGTTTCTGCGGGACGAGGCTCAGGTGGTGCTCCAGCGGCAGCACTGCTGCCTCATACCCCGAGAAGCGCCCGGCCCGCAGCTGCAGATCCTGGCAACTGCCGGCAGGGGGAGCAGCCGCGCGGCAATCCCCGCCCTCACAGCTGGCACGAGGCGGGGTGAGCAGCCTGGCAGCAGCCCACGCGCGCAGCTGCACAGGGCGTGGGACCAACAGGCAGACAGACAGGCCCGTGAGGCAGTGGCAACACGTTTAGATGCCGCCCAGTGAGCCGTCGCGGCACCCCCCTCTGAAACTATGGAGAAGCTTAGAACTCGGTCCCTGCAGCGGCAATGGGGTGTTTTTGTACAGTAGAACCAGATGTTGGGAGCCAGAAACTTTAGGAGAGACACGCAGGAGCCAAGAGCTGAGCACTGAACATGTTGGCCCTGAAAATCGATAATTAAGTCATCCAACAAACATGCGAGTAAAGTTTCTTAAAAAAACTGT
Source organism: Lissotriton vulgaris (assembly GCF_964263255.1). NCBI lineage: Eukaryota > Metazoa > Chordata > Amphibia > Caudata > Salamandridae > Lissotriton > Lissotriton vulgaris. The sequence continues at coordinate 535,534,500 of NC_141696.1, forward strand.
TTTGTTTAGCACATGAAGTCGTTTTACCTTAGTACACCGGATTATGTCACTGCACCAAGAGGCATTTATTAAAAGTGGTAGTTTTTAATCATTCCTGCACAACCCTCTCAACAACAATGCCATTGGAGAATCACTTGTCAGGCTTATGCCACAATAGACACGTAGGGGCAGATTTATGTTAACTGGCGCATCCCCAGGGATGTGCCAGTTAATGTGCGCCACAGTGCGCCACAGCTCCGCCACCCATGATGCGCCGCATTTACAATGCAGCGCACCATGGGGCAAAAACGGCACAGATGCGTGACGCATCTGTGCCATAAAGGTGGCGCATTGCTGGAGTTGCGTCGCAAGCGCGACGCAGCTCCAGCAAGGCTCGGGGGTGCCCCATCTTCACAATGCTGCGTCAAGACCTACGCCTGCTTCAAGCAGGCGCAGGGTTTTGACGCAGCATTGGCCTGAAAGTGACTGAGTGAAATCTTATAGATTTCACTCAGCCACTTTTATGAGGCGTTCCTGAGTAGGAACGCCCCCCCTGCGCAGGAACGCCTCCTTATGGCGCAGGGTTTTACAACGTGACGCATCTCCTAGATGCGTCACGTTGTAAATAGAGCGCATTGTTTGCACCGCCGTTGCGTCAAATAAAATGACACAATTGCAGCGCAAAGAGCCTCATAAATCTGCCCCGTAGATTTTTAGATGGCGTATTACTTAACGTGTATTTGTAAAGCGCATGTTCATCCCCAACAGGGTATCTTGGCGCTGAATAGCAGATGTTTATTGTTACCCAACTCAATGGTACTCATTTTATTGATCTCAGACGGATGAAAGGCTGAGTGGACCCATCAGGACTTGAACCTGTGACCATAAAGTTGAACACATGTCCCTGCAGTGGATGCATTAGTCCATTGAGCCACCAAGCCAAGATAATAATGTTACATCAAACACAAGAAGAAATGATCACACAGCGTACATCCTAAACCTGCCAGGTGTTTTCATATGTGATAATTGAAAAAAAGGGGCTAGATAAAATAGAATATTGGAATGGATCACACAGTTTTATGAAACAGGTAAGCTTGGATTGACCACAGGTTTTCTAGTTTCACATTGTGAATTTCAGCCACTAAAACAGTATTTCTTTCTCTTGCCCGTTTCACTTCAAATATTACTAATTTGCCTATAATTCTTGGCACAGGAGGGTAGAGCGTAATTGGCAGAGAGAAGCTACACGAGAGCTCAGCTTGCTTTGAGCTCCAGGGTCCAACAGGACTTCGAGCTGAGCCAGAGCTTGGCATCGAGCTGGAGGCTGGTTGGAGTTTCAGTGGCTCGCCCACATTTAATTATAACACATCATTTAGTTACCTCTGAAAATAAGGACAATGCTGACCGGAAATACATTTCAAGTCTGATGGGACCTTGGAGTCATATAAAGAGCAGCAATCATCAGAAAAACATAGCAAACAGAGTCTAAGGGGCCCATTACGATGGCGGGACCGGTAAACGGGACCAACCACCAGACGTGTGGCAATCCCGCTGTGCCAATTAGGATGCGCCCGCCAACCTTGCGTTCGCATTGTGTATATTATGTATTGCGGCGGGCGGTGCTGTCAGCAGCGCCCAGCGCAATGCACAATATGTATGTTGTGCATTAGCATGCACAACGTGACAGGCACCGTCAGTGCCTGCCACCTTGTGTTTGCCAATGTAGGGGGTACCCCCCAAGTGCAGCCCCCCCCCCCCAAAGTGATCACTGCATGCCTTTCCATGCTTTCCATGGTGGAGTTACATTAAAAAATGTCTCATGTAAAGTAGTATAGATTAAAGCTTTACAAAGAACTAATATCAGTTATTATAAACATCAGGGTCATTCTCTCAGCACGGAAAGTGTTAATACATTTGTTTGTTATTGGCATTTTTTGAACCCAAGTCATGCCACAACAATAGCTCCTTCAACGCATTAGAAATATATTTTTACCTGATTCTGGCATAAGTAGCATGATCCAAGGTTAAGTTAGATCAGGTCAAGTCTGTTGACATTTAAAAACTCCAAAGGCTCCTTCTCCTGGAACAAGGTCACAGGAAAAATGTAGAGAGCCACAGGGTAAGGGCAGTGGGAGGTTAAATATATATGTCCCTTTGACAAGCTCTAATGAGTGTGAAGCATGTGTCAGGGACTGCTGTTATTCATTCAAAGTTGGCTTGAATGATATTTGACCAATGCTGTAATGCTGTGCCTGCAGTGGTAAAAGGTTTTTGTCATTTTGCAGTTCAGCGTGGATTGCATTAGCTAATCCTACGCTTAAAGGCTTTGCTGTAAAAATGGCAAATTACTTTGTCTCTTTTCTGGCGCGGCGTGGAAGGCATTATATTAATCCTATGCTTAAAAACTCTGGGATAAAAACCCAAATAATTTTTCCTTAGAGACTTTGGACACAACTACAGCCCAAATGCCATGGCACAACAGGCCAGAGGAACCCATCTCCTGGAGCCATTAAGGGGATGGCTACTCACAGTACTCCTCAGTGCACTAATAGAGTCCCAGGGGAACCCTTTCCCCTGGGGCCAAAACATAGATTTTAGCAGGAGGTAGGAGTGCAGCCCCCTTTCTTTGAGCCTTAACCCCTTCGCTGCTCACGACGAGCTCAGCTCGTCATGAGGCACAGTGGAGCTGTGCTTATGACGAACTGAGCTCGTCATGAAACAATGGTATTCAAAGTCACCCAGCACAGGAGGGGAAAAGCCATAGCAGCCAAGGTGTTAATAAGCATGGGAGACCCATCCTCTAGGCCTGTGGTCCGTTTGGATGGGTGCCTCATTGCCCACTGGGAGAACACATCAAACAATAAGCAGGGGGGCAGCAGGCAGGTCCCAAGGCCCAAACTGCCCCAGCCGGCTCTCAGCATGCACCCATCCTGGATGCAAGGGGTGCAAGCATTGCTCCTGCCCGGAGGGAGCAGGCTATTATGTTTGCCCCCACCCGTAGAAACCTGTGTGTTTCCCTGCCCACAAAAGTGCGGCAGCTAAACAAAAGTCTGCTCCCACCCAGTGGGAGCATTGTTAAAGTTTAGCCAAATGAGAGCAGACATTCCTTCCCTACCCACGTTCTTGCAAGCAGGAATGGCATGTCTGCTCCCACGCCGCAGGAGCGTTAAAAATGCTCCTACCAGGTGAGAGCAGACATAAGTTTCCCTGCCGCCCAATTACGGGCTGGGAAACTATTCTCTCACGGGGGTCTCCCCGGGACACAGTAATTGAGGCTGCTTTGGGGATGGGGTCCTCGAGGCTTATACAGGCTCAGGGAAGGGAGCCATGCACCCCAAACTTTGAAGTTAAGTTTGGCCCATGGATGGAGATCCTAATTCCTATCAAGACTCGGGGGAACAACACGCCTCCTCTCCTAATAATGGAGTTTGGCTCCAGGAGTGGGTTATCCAGGGTCAATTAAGGATTAGGAATTGGGGCATCACAACCTCCCTTTATTTTCCATGACAGCCCTAAGGGGATGGGGTCCCTGGTCCTCCCAGAGGCTTGTGTGTGTGTGTGTGTGTGGGGGGGGGTCATGCACCCCTCCAAAAATTGATTTTTTGTGCACATAGCCAGGGCCCTGGGGATGGGGTTTAAAATTAGTGTACTTATTTTTTTTAATTTTTTGCTGTGGACTTGCTGATCCTCCACAAATTTGTGGCAATGTTTAATAAAAACGTTTTTTTCATACCATCACCAGGCTTAGGGTGCCAGGATGAGCCAACCCTAATGTCTTTTTTTAATCTTGTTTTTGGGACTCAGTACTGAGTCCTGAGTCCTAAGCTGGCTGCCGCCACATCCTTGTTGAGGTGGTGACAGCCAATAAGATCTCAGCATGAGATCTGTCTGCCAGTGGATCCTCCCTGGCATGAAATATACAATTTTTTGCACTTGAATAGCTCAAAAACTACTGAATAGATTACACCAAATCATCAAAACACTAATTCTGGACCAAGATCTAGCTTTTTGGCACATTTGGTGTAAATCCGCTCAGGCATTTGGACTGTAGCTGTGCCTAAAGTTCCTATAAAAAATGGATGGGGAAAACACATTTTGGGGTCCCCTTTTCTCAGCCTCGCTTGATGGATCACCCTGAAACTTCCCAGGAAGGAGCTGAGGTGGAAGAAAGTTTTTGGGGAAGTTTTGTGAAGATTCATCTAACGCTTCCAAAGTTATTAGCAAACTAAAATGTTTTATTTCTATAAAAGCGTGTGCCTAACTATAACTACACATTAGTGGTTGCAGCTGAGTTTATTTATATATGTATGTATATTACCCAGTGCTGGTCACCACAGGGTAGTTATAGTTAGGCCTGTGTTTCCACAGAAAGAATCTTTTTTATTTGCTAATATTCCGTGAATCGGTGGTTGAGAAAGAAATGAAGGTTTCAAAACCAAATTTCCCCCTTAATTTTCCACAGAATGTTTTGGAATGCGATAGTGCAAAAACGTCTGAACAGAATTGCACCAACATTAGCAGGAAGCCAGAGCTTGGTCCAGAAACTGTGCTTTTTGTGAATTGGTGTAAATCCCTTCAGTAGTTTTTGAGAAATGAAGGTACAAAGATATTTGTATATCTGGACGGTTGTATTCTAGAGTCCTGTAAGCACAACTTAAAATATAGAGCATTTCGATTGGCCTAAGGTTTTGTTTGTTGTTGCCTTGAGCCATCTCTCTTCTCTGGGAGTGAAGGTCCAGCTGAAGCGAGTGATCTAATTGGCTGGTCTCAACATAAACAAAAATTTTGCGGCACCCATTACAGGACTTCAGGAACTTAGGGACTGATTACGAGTACGGATGTCCTAGGACTGCCATACACGCGTTGGGGGCCTGACTACAAGTTGTGTGGTACGACCACCACAAGACCGCGTCCAACCCTCGACCTCTACCAAGAGCACTATGACTGCACCATAGCAAGCTTCTTGAGTTTTCCCCCTACAGAATTGTGTATAATTTCCTGCCTCCCTGCCCTGGTCCCAAGCCTGTCTTGAGAAACAATAGCCTAGTGTGAAGGCCTTTGTGTGCCAGCTGAGCCACTGCCTTTGAAGTGCAAGTGTGATCAGTGACAGCTCTCCACCAAATAGTCCAATATGGCTCAAACTGCCAGTGCCCAGACCCTCCTTTGTGATACTTTCTAGGAGGAACGCACAAAGTCTAACTGCCAACTGTACCTAGTCATGTGACCCAGGAACATGCTTCAGGCACCACATGGATAGGACAAGAAAAATGGCAACTTTTTAAAAGTGGCATTTACAGAATTGTGACTTAAATTCCGACTTTAACACTAAAGAGGGTTTTAAATTACAATTCCTCACACAAAGCTTGACTTTCCTACTTGCTCCTAATCAAAAGTTATCACTTATTAAATGTAATAGGGTGACCCAATGATATCATTTGGGAAAGGGAAACCTCACAGTAGTGCAAAACGAATTTAGGAGTTTTATCTACCAGGACATGTAAAACTTAAAAGTACATGTCTAACTTTTAAACTACATTACACCATGCCCTATAGGCTATTGAGGGCCTACGCTAGGGTGGCTTATATGTATTAAAAAGGGAGGTTTAAGCCTGGCAAAAGGTTTATTTTGCCAGGTCAAAATGGCAGTTTAAAACCTGCACAGGCAGTCTGCAGTGGCAGACATGGGACATGTTTAAAAGGCTACCTAAGTGGGTGTGCAGTCAGTGCTACAGGACCTCTAGTAGCATTTTGATTTACAGGCCCTGGGTTCCTTGGGTATCACGTTTCTAGGAACTTACAAGTAAAATGAATGTGCCAATTGTGTGTAAGCCAGTTTCACCATGTTTACAGACAAGAACAATTGCACTTTAGCACTAATTAGCAGCGGTAAGTGTGCAGAGACTTAAGGACAGCAACAACAAATTCAGCAGAACAGGAGGAGTAAAGGCAAAAAGCATAGGGGAAGAGCACCCTAAGGCAGACAGTCTGCAATTGATAACCATGGAGAGGCAATTGCCACAACAAATAATAGATTCAACGAGGTAATGGTTCCAATTACAGCAGATTTATTCGTAAAATCAGCTTCGGTGAAAGCGGCATGAAGGCCGCTGTTTTCTCAACCATCACAACGGAAGAAACCTGGCCAAAGGAGTGAGCCTTATGATAACATTAGTCACCAGCCTGATCGTGTGAGCAGCTAGAGGCAGATAAGAATTGCCAAGCTACCACACGTAACAATACAGCTCTCTTTTTTTTCTAAAACAAAGTATTACCAAAGAATGAGGAACTTTGTTATAACTTCATGAGGCAAGAGGGGTTACAACTATGTGATGCAATCACAAATTTAGACAATAACATACAATAGAAATAAAATTAAGGAAAACCAACAATTTTAACAATGGCAGAAATTCCTTAAGGAGCAAGGTTAACAAAATCTTTCATCCAAAAGGGAGTGGTCAATAACTATTCACTTTTTCGTAACCCCTTTTGGTTAGAGAAGCATAGGCTTTGATGACTTAGTTTCTGAAATGTTATTTCCCACACTTTTCAGATTACCTTTCCTTGATACATCATTCCTCAAATCCTTCTTGTTTACAGGAGCAAAGGGAACAACAGAGGATTTGTTCCACCTTTTTCCCCGTTCTACACAAATTGCAAATCTGGAAACAGCAATGATTTTTCTGGGTTTGCTAAACGTCGCACAACCTTTCCTGATTGATATGGGTATTTTAATCACTGCAGTATCACCAATTTGATAGTCAATAAAATTAACCCTCATTTAAATAGTTGTATTTTAAGCACATTTGTAGTTGTTTTCATTTAACCTCATTGTTGACTTTTGGTCTACAGGATTGACAATTGTAAACAATTTAGTTTTTCATAGCACAATGCGGGTCTACCAAGGTGAACAGAGTATGTTCCTTTAATGCCTGTAAAAGAAATGATACCACTTGTAGAGTGAGGTGCTGCACGATAGGAATTTAACATGTTTGGATAGTCACCAAGGGGGGCAATTTGTTAGACATAGCTAATCTGACGGTGTTACTAATGATTCTATTGGCACATTCCACAAGACCATTACCTTGAGGATGGTAAAGATTAGTGTATCTATGCTCATAGCGTGTTTCCTTAAGAAGCTTATTCAAATCATCAGATGTGAAATTGCACTCCATTATCCATACTAAAAACTTTCAGAATACCTTCATGCGAAAAAAAAGTTCTTAGGAAAACTGATTACAGACAGTGTGTTAGGTGCCCTTACAAACTCAACTTCAATCCACTCGGACCTGTAATCAATGAGAACCAAAGCATACTGATCATTACAGTATGAGAAAGGACCTAACCTTAAATGCAACCTTGTCACAGGCGATCTCAGGCAGATCTACCTCTACCATGGGAGGTGTTCTCATAGATAAGTGCTTATCTGCTCAGCAACATACTTGACAATTCTATACTTTATGCACAATATCATGGTCTATCTGTTGTTCTATTAAACGTCATTCCCACCCAGATGCCCTGAGTGAGCTAACTCAAATAGCTTGCTTTTTAAGGAACTAGCTTTTCTCTTCTGTGAACAATTCCATCATTGAGCGAAAATTCTAGAGAAATCGTAGCAAAAATGTTCAACTTTCCTGTTTGAATTATTTCTTTTGGCCAACAATCAATGAGAAATGTTGAAATTTTACACATTATAGTGTCAGATAACAATCCAGCTATCCACTCAGGATTGTACAAATATGACTGGTTCTCAAAATCCACTGAAGCTATTATACGTTTAAAAAAATAATTTTTACCATTTAAATCTTTATCTAAAATAGGACAACAAAAAAGAAAATGTGCTCTAAATTTTTGCATAGACCAAGTGCAAGCTAGAATTTCTTCCTCTATTACAGAATCTGATTTTCAGCATCTTTCAATACCCTGGGAACAAACGCTGCTGTGCAATCAATATTCTTGAATCTCTGGGTAACTGCAGCTCCCCAACTCCTGTCTCCTACAGTTATACAAACAGGGAGACCTGGATCATATGGTTGTAAAATAAAAGTTTGTAATGAATCATTTTTCATGCAAGCGCAAGACTCCTTTTGAGGAGTCTCATAATCGGTTTTGCGAACAATGCAAAATTTGGAATGGACTTGAAATAAAACTCACACAACCCAAAAAAGAGCATCACCTGTTCTCAGGTGCTTGGTTCCTAGCTTTTTTAATGGCTTTAATTATATCTGGTTTAGGACTGATGCTATTTACACAACTATGTACCTTAAATACTCTAATTGATTTTGCGCACAGCCACATTTGTCCTGCCGTAACCATAGACCACTGACTTTACATTTTTCAAAAACTGCACTCAAACTACGATTCTCACTTGCTTCCAACACATCATCTTGAATAATAAGTACCCCTTCCATATCATCCAGTATTTCTTCCATTACCCATTGAAAGACAGAAGCAGCGGATGCCAAACCAAATGGCATCCTCCTGAATTCGAAAACTTCATCTGGTGTTACAAAAGAATTGAGGTGTTTGGAAGACTCAGGAAGAGCAATTTGATACTAAGTATATTAAAGTCCAACTTGGTGAATATATTTTTGCACTATTTAGCTTTACCACCAGTTCCTCAATTCTAGGTAGGGGGAGCACCAACCCAAATTTTTTTATTTAGAGACTTAAGATCAATACACATGCGTAACTCTTTGTTCTTCTTCTTTGCAAACAGAATGGACGAGAGCCAAGGTCAGCTATCGACTGCCTTAATTATACCTTAATCTTGCAAAATTTTAAAGTCTTAAACAATGAATCTCTAACACCTAAGGGAATCCTTCTCAGTTTGTGCTTTTCAGGTATGGCATCTTCCTTGTGTTTGATATTAAATTCAAAATGTTTTAACACTCCCAACTTATCCTCAAACAGTGCATCATATTTTTTAACCAACTGTTAAATCTGTGAAAGAAAAGCAACATCATTATTGATATTTTGCATTGAATTAGCATCAATTATGGATTAGCATACCTTGATGAGTCCATCCCAAAATGTTCTTTCCCTTAAAACTAACATAGACTTTATCAGTGAAACACACATTTTTGTAACTAATCATAGATACAAAATAACCAATAAGATTAATTTTTAATCCTTGAAAAAAATCAGTTTTAATGTCAAGATCTTTATGCAGTTAATCTTTACAGACTGCTCAAATGTATCGTAGGTGATGATGGTCACTCTGGCTCCAGAGTCCATTAACAATGTGTCCGATCTTTTTCCTATCACTATGTCGGCAGTGGGATTTTCAAAAGAATTAGTCTGTTGAGTTTATATTCAAAACCAGATCTTTCAAACTGGTTAGGAATTCATTCTCTTCCATAGAATCAGCAACTTCATTTACTTGAAGGCTCCCTTTCATACACACTTTTGCAAAATGCCCAACAGAACTGCATTAATTGCATATCTTTTTAACTGCAGAGGATAGTTTGAAGTTTGCTGCATAATAAGGCTAACCACAATGAAAGCATGCACAACATTTGTTGCTAGGTGCCAAAACATCTTTCGAATTAGCCTTGCATGTTGAAGCCTTGGTATCTTGCAGCTTACTCTTCACTGTCAGTATTGACTCTTCAGTATTTTTCCTTAAAATCTTCAATTCTGATTGTAAATACTCAATCATAGAAGCAGCATCAACTGCTTCAGCGACAGATAGCTTTTTAAAAGACAATACTTTCTCCTGGATGGTCATATTGTGACATCTGACCAGGAATTGGTCTTGTATAAGTACCTCTATAAAATTCTCACTATTTGCAGATAAAAGTCTTAACGCAGTAACATAAGACTCTGCTGATTCATCCTGCTTTTGTTCTCTAGAAAGTAATTTGAACCGTCTGACAACAATATGTTTTTGAGTATCAAATCTCTTCTCTAATCTTTTGGACAGCTTTATGAAATTTATCAAACTCTTCTCCTTCAGGTGAAGTACAAATAGGGAAATATTCATGAATCCGTTGACCTTCTCTACCATGAGTGTGTTTTTAAGTTAACCTTTTCCTTTCTGCATGAAAATGCTGTCCAAGGTAGACATTGAACAGCCTGCACCAGTTTTCCAATTACCGATTCACCAGGCAGTTCTTATAAGAAAGGAGGAGGAAACACTCCCTACATGACAATGAATGAAGAGTGAGAAGAAAGCAAAATGAAGAGCAGCATGCAGGAAGATTGTAATGCCAGAAATAAAATAGACCACTTGACACCAAGCAAAAAACTGTTTAAAAAACCAAAATGGTGAGTAGTGCACGAGAGGTTCAAGGGCACTCCGAAATGCCAAAGGTTAAAGGGACTCAGTTGAGCCTATTAGGTGTGCACATCACCAGTCAACAAGATTCAGGTGTGCACATCAGGTGTGCACATCATCACTGCATCCACAAACTTTGTAAAATAAATCGAAAGCACAGTGCCTTAAATAGGATAACAACTATTTTGTGGGCAATACACGTTCTTATGTGTTTAAAAAAAAAAAATCTTTTCATTTTATTTTCAACAACAATCGGGTACCGGCATATACCATACAACTTCACCATAACTTTTTTCTCCAATACATATATCTTCACTTTTACATCCACATATAAATTAAGCGAGGATTGTTACAGACCACTGCATATGTACAATGTCCAATCAATGATAAGATACATTGCTACCTGAAGAGCCACATATCATGGTACAACAGAGGACGGAGCCCTGGAGGACTTATAGCTACTAATCCTGAGGAGGAGAAGCCACCACTTCTGCTGTCAACTGGGTCATCAGTTTCCGTCTTTCCTTCTGCAGATCCACCATCAGGGAGATACAAATTTCCCCTCTGTACTTATTCCAGTTTCCCCTATTTATGATCCCATTTCTTTGGGCATCCTCGTCCCTTGAACACTGACTTTTCGGCAATCATTGCGGTATCCATATCCTTTGCCCAATCACCCAAGAGCGGGACCCCATCCACTCCCCATTTTTGTGCAATGTTTCGCTTCGCGATGGTGAAGCCCATCAAGGCCCAAGCCCGTTCAGCCTGAGAAAGGTCAGTCGCCCCCAAATATTAAGCAGGCATAGGTGAGGAGATAACTTCAGGGACTTGTCACATGCACTCTCGAGTTGGCGGGCAATCCTTTCCCAATAACACTGGATTTGCGGGCATTCCCATAGTATGTGAATGAATGTACCCCCTTGAGTGCAGTGCCAGAGACAAAGTGGAGCAGGGCGCCTACCTAACTTGAACAGGAGTTTAGTGTCAAAGTAGACCCAGTGGAGGATCTTGAGCTTGAGGAGTCGCATGCGCATGGGTAGGCTACTCGAGGGGAGGCCAGTGCGTCTCGCCAGTCGTCGTCCTCTATCATTCCCAGGTCTTTCTCCCAGCCCACCCTCAACTTCTGCATCTGATCTGCACGGGTATTAACCAGTTTCTTGTAAGTGAGTGAAATGGCCTTGTGGTCTATGGGATCCAATAACAACCGGTCCTCCAGGGGGGAAGAGTTAGGGAGGGGGACACCCTTTGGCAGGGCAGATGAGACAGCATGACTAATCTGCAAATACCTGAAGGTCTCGGATTGTGCCAGTTGGTATTTTGCCTGAAGTTCTTCCAATGTGGCCAATTTCCCTTTCACCCCCATTTCTCCAACTGTGGATATCCCAGTTGTGTCCCATTTGTCAAACCCCGGGCATTTACTGAGTTGGCCCAGGATATCAGGCTCCCATATTGGAGTCATCTTTGTCAGACGCTTGTGCCAGTCCAACTTTCTTGTGACAGCGTGCCATAAGTCTCGACCGTACGCGCTGTGGGCCGGTTAAATTGAGTCTACAAGGATTGGTGTAAAGCGCTCTGTTAAAGCCGCCCCTTCCCATGAGCCAATAATCTGATCTGAAATTGGGCTCATCGTGGGGGCCAAACACCCATCTATTGATTGCGATCAGCTGGGACGCTTGATAATAAAGTCTTAAATCTGGTATTCCAATGCCCCCGTCATACCATCCCATGGTGAGCTTGTTCATTGCTATTCCCACAATAAGCCCCGTAACACACCATCGATTTGGGAAAAGTAAGAATCTTGGACTGGGTTGGGGGTATTCTGTAATGCGAAAAGAAAACGTGGAAGTGCTAGCATCTTGAACAGGGATGCACGCCCCAGGAGAGTGAGAGGGAGAATTCGCCAAAGTAGGGCATCAGATTTGAAAAGTTGAAGAGGTCCGAGCAGGTTTTGTTTGAAAAAGAGATCAACGTCTGGGCTGACAAAATGCCTAAATAACGAAAACCACGAAGAGCCACGGGTATCTCGTAGCCCCGAGGACTAGCTGGAGGAGCACCCCATAACACATACATTTGGGACTTGGACCAGTTTATACTGTATCCAGAGTGGGCACCAAAGATATGGAAGATATGGAGCACCCGACATAGCGAACGTGCTGGAGAATCCAGATATAGGAGGATGTCATCAGCGTAAAGTAAGATGCAGTCCTCGTGGTGCATCGTTCATTTAAGCCCTCGTATCCCCGGATCTCCATGGACCCATCCAGTCAGCGGCTCCAAAACTAGGGCAAAGAGTAACAGAGACAAGGGACAACCCTGTCTCGTGCCCCAGCGGAGTGTGAAAGTGGCTGAGCGATGGTTATTGACGATGACTTGTGCGATGGGTTGTGTATATAGTAGTCTAATGCAGCGTATCTGTTTGGGTCCTAACCCCATGCGAGACAAACCGGTGAAGAGAAAGTCCCTTCTATGGTATCAAATGCCATAGAGGCATCTAGTGATAGTAGGATTGCGTCTTCCTCAATGGTATTAATCTGACCAAGGACCCCCTACACCCGTCTCAGATTCTGGGCCATTTCTCCCCGGCATAAATCCTGACTAGTCTGGATGGATCAGGTCAATAATATAAAGGAGGAGCCGATAGGCCAGGAGTTTGGCCAGGATTTTGGTATCGACCGTCAGAAGGGAAATGGGGAGGTACGATTTACAATTTTCAACAGGCTTAGTCGGTTTATGAATGACCACAATAGCCGCCATACGGATATCTGCTGGGAGGAGACCTGACTCAAAACATTCATTATATAAATTCAAAAAATGAGGAGCCAGCAATGTCATCATGGGTTTAAAAAGCTCGACGGGAAGCCCGTTGGGACCAATCGCCTTGCTGGATCGGACATCTTGTATAGCCTTTTGAATCTCCATACCCGTAATATCCCCCTCTAGGGCCTCTCGGTCATGTGGGGAAATGGTCGTAACAGCAATAGTGGCTAGGAGATCAGCCGACATCGGGACTTGAGATGTCTGCAAACTTGTGTAGACCTCCTCATAATGGATCGCAAAGGTGTCGGCTATTAGTTGAGAGTCGGTGAGAAGCGTACCCTCTTGGTTTGCTATTGTGTGTACCCACCTAGCAGCCTGTTCCCTTCATACCAACCACGCCAAAAGCTTGCCTGTTTGCTCATCCTGCTCATAGATACTACGGGGCAGATTTACAAGCCGCTTGCGTGCCTTTTACGCTGCCGTTGCGTCACTTTTGTGACGCACCGGTGGCGCAAAAGAAGCACCATGGTGCGGGGTACTTACAGCGTGACGCATCTGGGAGATGCGTCACGTTGTAAAGCCCTGCGCCAGAAGGAGGCATTCCTGCGCAGGGGGGGGGGGGCGTTCTGGTGCAGGAACGCCTCCTAAAAGTGGCTAAATGAAATCTACAAGATTTCACTTAGTCACTTTGGGGCTCATGCTGCGTCAAAACCCTGCACCTGCTTGAAGCAAGCGTAAGGATTGACGCAGCATTAACAAGATAGGGCCCCCCCAGTGCCTTGCTGGAGCTGCGTCGCACTTGCGACGCAACTCCAGCAATGCGCCACTTTTTCGTCATAGATGCGTGAGGCATCTGTGCCATTTTTGCCCATTGGTGCGCCGCATTGTAAATGCGGTGCATCAATTGTGGCGGAGGTATGGCGCACAATAAGTGGCGCATCCCTGCTGATATGCAGGGATGCGCCACTTATTGAAAATCTGCCCCTATGTCGGGAAGACAGAGAACGCGCTGTTGTGTCCTCCAAAAGAAGCTGTCTATAATCCTGTCACTTGATCATAAGGCTATGTTGAGTTGTGAGGTAGGGGTCTCGCTCGACTGATTCCTCCAGAACCGATATATCCGCCTCTAGCTCAATTACCCTCTTAGATCGTTCAGCCCTGTGCCCCACCATCAATGACAGTGTCCTGCCCTTTATAATTGCCCCAAAAGCACCCCAAAGTTTCACTGCTGAGTCAACAGAACCCACATTTTCAGCAAAATAATATTCTATTTCCTTACAGAGAGCCTCTTTAATATGCAGTATTTTTAATGCCCACGGCTGTATAGTAATGGAACCAGGGAGCCCTGTCCGTTGAATTCCCAAGGACACAAGGACGCCAGCGCTTCAAATGGATCAACTGGTACTGTAGCCACAGGGCATATGTGCCCTCTATACAGAGACCATATTTACAACAAGGGGTGGTGAGGGACAGAGTCTCTGAATTAAGCAGAAAGCTCTCACCCAGTCAAGAGATCAGGGCTAGATCCAACACCGTTTTTTAGCTCACTGCACCATCCCAGTTTCAGAACCTGGCTGTATGCAAATTAGTCTGTTCCTGTCCCAGTGCATGATGGGAACAGGGCAAACCAAACTACAAAAGCCAATTCTTACACTGGGAAGGAAACAAGCTCCCGGGGACCGGTTTCTGGCATTACAGCCGTCTTCGGCCCGGTTTGCTTGAATCCTGATGGTGCAATGAGCAAGGGTCTCACATCTGAGAATACCCTTCCACGCTTAGGGTGGACAAAAATATTTACAACAAGGGGTGGTGAGGGACAGAGTCTCTGAATTAAGCAGAAAGCTCTCACCCAGTCAAGAGATCAGGGCTAGATCCAACACCGTTTTTTAGCTCACTGCACCATCCCAGTTTCAGAACCTGGCTGTATGCAAATTAGTCTGTTCCTGTCCCAGTGCATGATGGGAACAGGGCAAACCAAACTACAAAAGCCAATTCTTACACTGGGAAGGAAACAAGCTCCCGGGGACCGGTTTCTGGCATTACAGCCGTCTTCGGCCCGGTTTGCTTGAATCCTGATGGTGCAATGAGCAAGGGTCTCACATCTAAGAATACCCTTCCACGCTTAGGGTGGACAAAAATATTTACAACAAGGGGTGGTGAGGGACAGAGTCTCTGAATTAAGCAGAAAGCTCTCACCCAGTCAAGAGATCAGGGCTAGATCCAACACCGTTTTTTAGCTCACTGCACCATCCCAGTTTCAGAACCTGGCTGTATGCAAATTAGTCTGTTCCTGTCCCAGTGCATGATGGGAACAGGGCAAACCAAACTACAAAAGCCAATTCTTACACTGGGAAGGAAACAAGCTCCCGGGGACCGGTTTCTGGCATTACAGCCGTCTTCGGCCCGGTTTGCTTGAATCCTGATGGTGCAATGAGCAAGGGTCTCACATCTGAGAATACCCTTCCACGCTTAGGGTGGACAAAAATATTTACAACAAGGGGTGGTGAGGGACAGAGTCTCTGAATTAAGCAGAAAGCTCTCACCCAGTCAAGAGATCAGGGCTAGATCCAACACCGTTTTTTAGCTCACTGCACCATCCCAGTTTCAGAACCTGGCTGTATGCAAATTAGTCTGTTCCTGTCCCAGTGCATGATGGGAACAGGGCAAACCAAACTACAAAAGCCAATTCTTACACTGGGAAGGAAACAAGCTCCCGGGGACCGGTTTCTGGCATTACAGCCGTCTTCGGCCCGGTTTGCTTGAATCCTGATGGTGCAATGAGCAAGGGTCTCACATCTGAGAATACCCTTCCACGCTTAGGGTGGACAAAAATATTTACAACAAGGGGTGGTGAGGGACAGAGTCTCTGAATTAAGCAGAAAGCTCTCACCCAGTCAAGAGATCAGGGCTAGATCCAACACCGTTTTTTAGCTCACTGCACCATCCCAGTTTCAGAACCTGGCTGTATGCAAATTAGTCTGTTCCTGTCCCAGTGCATGATGGGAACAGGGCAAACCAAACTACAAAAGCCAATTCTTACACTGGGAAGGAAACAAGCTCCCGGGGACCGGTTTCTGGCATTACAGCCGTCTTCGGCCCGGTTTGCTTGAATCCTGATGGTGCAATGAGCAAGGGTCTCACATCTGAGAATACCCTTCCATGCTTAGGGTGGACAAAAATATTTACAACAAGGGGTGGTGAGGGACAGAGTCTCTGAATTAAGCAGAAAGCTCTCACCCAGTCAAGAGATCAGGGCTAGATCCAACACCGTTTTTTAGCTCACTGCACCATCCCAGTTTCAGAACCTGGCTGTATGCAAATTAGTCTGTTCCTGTCCCAGTGCATGATGGGAACAGGGCAAACCAAACTACAAAAGCCAATTCTTACACTGGGAAGGAAACAAGCTCCCGGGGACCGGTTTCTGGCATTACAGCCGTCTTCGGCCCGGTTTGCTTGAATCCTGATGGTGCAATGAGCAAGGGTCTCACATCTGAGAATACCCTTCCACGCTTAGGGTGGACAAAAATATTTACAACAAGGGGTGGTGAGGGACAGAGTCTCTGAATTAAGCAGAAAGCTCTCACCCAGTCAAGAGATCAGGGCTAGATCCAACACCGTTTTTTAGCTCACTGCACCATCCCAGTTTCAGAACCTGGCTGTATGCAAATTAGTCTGTTCCTGTCCCAGTGCATGATGGGAACAGGGCAAACCAAACTACAAAAGCCAATTCTTACACTGGGAAGGAAACAAGCTCCCGGGGACCGGTTTCTGGCATTACAGCCGTCTTCGGCCCGGTTTGCTTGAATCCTGATGGTGCAATGAGCAAGGGTCTCACATCTGAGAATACCCTTCCACGCTTAGGGTGGACAAAAATATTTACAACAAGGGGTGGTGAGGGACAGAGTCTCTGAATTAAGCAGAAAGCTCTCACCCAGTCAAGAGATCAGGGCTAGATCCAACACCGTTTTTTAGCTCACTGCACCATCCCAGTTTCAGAACCTGGCTGTATGCAAATTAGTCTGTTCCTGTCCCAGTGCATGATGGGAACAGGGCAAACCAAACTACAAAAGCCAATTCTTACACTGGGAAGGAAACAAGCTCCCGGGGACCGGTTTCTGGCATTACAGCCGTCTTCGGCCCGGTTTGCTTGAATCCTGATGGTGCAATGAGCAAGGGTCTCACATCTGAGAATACCCTTCCACGCTTAGGGTGGACAAAAATATTTACAACAAGGGTAACTCAGACACTCTGTTCATCACCACCCCCTTTTTGTAAATCGTTTTTGGCCACTATAGGTGTGGCAGGGTATACTCAGACATGAGTCCCTTTCTCACTGCTCCATCAGGATTCAAGCAAGCCGGGCCGAAGAAGGCTGAAATGCCAGAAACCGGTCCCCGGTAGCTTGTCTCCTTTCTGGTGAAGAATTGGCTTGGTAGTTTAGTCTGCCCTGTTCCCATGATGCACTGGGCCAGGGACAGACTGATTTGCATATAGCCAGGTTCTGAGCTGGGATGGGGCAGTGAGATAAATAACGGTGATGGATCAAGCCCTGATCTTTGGACTGGGTAAGAGTGGTCTGTTTAACTCAGACACTCTGTTCATCACCACCCCCTTTTTGTAAATCGTTTTTGGCCACTATAGGTGTGGCAGGGTATACTCAGACATGAGTCCCTTTCTCACTGCTCCATCAGGATTCAAGCAAGCCGGGCCGAAGAAGGCTGAAATGCCAGAAACCGGTCCCCGGTAGCTTGTCTCCTTTCTGGTGAAGAATTGGCTTGGTAGTTTAGTCTGCCCTGTTCCCATGATGCACTGGGCCAGGGACAGACTGATTTGCATATAGCCAGGTTCTGAGCTGGGATGGGGCAGTGAGATAAATAACGGTGATGGATCAAGCCCTGATCTTTGGACTGGGTAAGAGTGGTCTGTTTAACTCAGACACTCTGTTCATCACCACCCCCTTTTTGTAAATCGTTTTTGGCCACTATAGGTGTGGCAGGGTATACTCAGACATGAGTCCCTTTCTCACTGCTCCATCAGGATTCAAGCAAGCCAGGCCGAAGAAGGCTGAAATGCCAGAAACCGGTCCCCGGTAGCTTGTCTCCTTTCTGGTGAAGAATTGGCTTGGTAGTTTAGTCTGCCCTGTTCCCATGATGCACTGGGCCAGGGACAGACTGATTTGCATATAGCCAGGTTCTGAGCTGGGATGGGGCAGTGAGATAAATAACGGTGATGGATCAAGCCCTGATCTTTGGACTGGGTAAGAGTGGTCTGTTTAACTCAGACACTCTGTTCATCACCACCCCCTTTTTGTAAATCGTTTTTGGCCACTATAGGTGTGGCAGGGTATACTCAGACATGAGTCCCTTTCTCACTGCTCCATCAGGATTCAAGCAAGCCGGGCCGAAGAAGGCTGAAATGCCAGAAACCGGTCCCCGGTAGCTTGTCTCCTTTCTGGTGAAGAATTGGCTTGGTAGTTTAGTCTGCCCTGTTCCCATGATGCACTGGGCCAGGGACAGACTGATTTGCATATAGCCAGGTTCTGAGCTGGGATGGGGCAGTGAGATAAATAACGGTGATGGATCAAGCCCTGATCTTTGGACTGGGTAAGAGTGGTCTGTTTAACTCAGACACTCTGTTCATCACCACCCCCTTTTTGTAAATCGTTTTTGGCCACTATAGGTGTGGCAGGGTATACTCAGACATGAGTCCCTTTCTCACTGCTCCCTCAGGATTCAAGCAAGCCGGGCCGAAGAAGGCTAAAATGCCAGAAACCGGTCCCCGGTAGCTTGTCTCCTTTCTGGTGAAGAATTGGCTTGGTAGTTTAGTCTGCCCTGTTCCCATGATGCACTGGGCCAGGGACAGACTGATTTGCATATAGCCAGGTTCTGAGCTGGGATGGGGCAGTGAGATAAATAACGGTGATGGATCAAGCCCTGATCTTTGGACTGGGTAAGAGTGGTCTGTTTAACTCAGACACTCTGTTCATCACCACCCCCTTTTTGTAAATCGTTTTTGGCCACTATAGGTGTGGCAGGGTATACTCAGACATGAGTCCCTTTCTCACTGCTCCATCAGGATTCAAGCAAGCCGGGCCGAAGAAGGCTGAAATGCCAGAAACCGGTCCCCGGTAGCTTGTCTCCTTTCTGGTGAAGAATTGGCTTGGTAGTTTAGTCTGCCCTGTTCCCATGATGCACTGGGCCAGGGACAGACTGATTTGCATATAGCCAGGTTCTGAGCTGGGATGGGGCAGTGAGATAAATAACGGTGATGGATCAAGCCCTGATCTTTGGACTGGGTAAGAGTGGTCTGTTTAACTCAGACACTCTGTTCATCACCACCCCCTTTTTGTAAATCGTTTTTGGCCACTATAGGTGTGGCAGGGTATACTCAGACATGAGTCCCTTTCTCACTGCTCCATCAGGATTCAAGCAAGCCGGGCCGAAGAAGGCTGAAATGCCAGAAACCGGTCCCCGGTAGCTTGTCTCCTTTCTGGTGAAGAATTGGCTTGGTAGTTTAGTCTGCCCTGTTCCCATGATGCACTGGGCCAGGGACAGACTGATTTGCATATAGCCAGGTTCTGAGCTGGGATGGGGCAGTGAGATAAATAACGGTGATGGATCAAGCCCTGATCTTTGGACTGGGTAAGAGTGGTCTGTTTAACTCAGACACTCTGTTCATCACCACCCCCTTTTTGTAAATCGTTTTTGGCCACTATAGGTGTGGCAGGGTATACTCAGACATGAGTCCCTTTCTCACTGCTCCATCAGGATTCAAGCAAGCCGGGCCGAAGAAGGCTGAAATGCCAGAAACCGGTCCCCGGTAGCTTGTCTCCTTTCTGGTGAAGAATTGGCTTGGTAGTTTAGTCTGCCCTGTTCCCATGATGCACTGGGCCAGGGACAGACTGATTTGCATATAGCCAGGTTCTGAGCTGGGATGGGGCAGTGAGATAAATAACGGTGATGGATCAAGCCCTGATCTTTGGACTGGGTAAGAGTGGTCTGTTTAAATCAGACACTCTGTTCATCACCACCCCCTTTTTGTAAATCGTTTTTGGCCACTATAGGTGTGGCAGGGTATACTCAGACATGAGTCCCTTTCTCACTGCTCCATCAGGATTCAAGCAAGCCGGGCCGAAGAAGGCTGAAATGCCAGAAACCGGTCCCCGGTAGCTTGTCTCCTTTCTGGTGAAGAATTGGCTTGGTAGTTTAGTCTGCCCTGTTCCCATGATGCACTGGGCCAGGGACAGACTGATTTGCATATAGCCAGGTTCTGAGCTGGGATGGGGCAGTGAGATAAATAACGGTGATGGATCAAGCCCTGATCTTTGGACTGGGTAAGAGTGGTCTGTTTAACTCAGACACTCTGTTCATCACCACCCCCTTTTTGTAAATCGTTTTTGGCCACTATAGGTGTGGCAGGGTATACTCAGACATGAGTCCCTTTCTCACTGCTCCATCAGGATTCAAGCAAGCCGGGCCGAAGAAGGCTGAAATGCCAGAAACCGGTCCCCGGTAGCTTGTCTCCTTTCTGGTGAAGAATTGGCTTGGTAGTTTAGTCTGCCCTGTTCCCATGATGCACTGGGCCAGGGACAGACTGATTTGCATATAGCCAGGTTCTGAGCTGGGATGGGGCAGTGAGATAAATAACGGTGATGGATCAAGCCCTGATCTTTGGACTGGGTAAGAGTGATCTGTTTAACTCAGACACTCTGTTCATCACCACCCCCTTTTTGTAAATCGTTTTTGGCCACTATAGGTGTGGCAGGGTATACTCAGACATGAGTCCCTTTCTCACTGCTCCATCAGGATTCAAGCAAGCCGGGCCGAAGAAGGCTGAAATGCCAGAAACCGGTCCCCGGTAGCTTGTCTCCTTTCTGGTGAAGAATTGGCTTGGTAGTTTAGTCTGCCCTGTTCCCATGATGCACTGGGCCAGGGACAGACTGATTTGCATATAGCCAGGTTCTGAGCTGGGATGGGGCAGTGAGATAAATAACGGTGATGGATCAAGGCCTGATCTTTGGACTGGGTAAGAGTGGTCTGTTTAACTCAGACACTCTGTTCATCACCACCCCCTTTTTGTAAATCGTTTTTGGCCACTATAGGTGTGGCAGGGTATACTCAGACATGAGTCCCTTTCTCACAGCTCCATCAGGATTCAAGCAAGCCGGG
Organism: Lissotriton vulgaris; assembly: GCF_964263255.1. Lineage (NCBI taxonomy): Eukaryota > Metazoa > Chordata > Amphibia > Caudata > Salamandridae > Lissotriton > Lissotriton vulgaris. The sequence goes on from NC_141696.1 coordinate 535,555,680, forward strand.
CCGAAGAAGGCTGAAATGTCAGAAACCGGTCCCCGGTAGCTTGTCTCCTTTCTGGTGAAGAATTGGCTTGGTAGTTTAGTCTGCCCTGTTCCCATGATGCACTGGGCCAGGGACAGACTGATTTGCATATAGCCAGGTTCTGAGCTGGGATGGGGCAGTGAGATAAATAACGGTGATGGATCAAGCCCTGATCTTTGGACTGGGTAAGAGTGGTCTGTTTAACTCAGACACTCTGTTCATCACCACCCCCTTTTTGTAAATCTCTATACAGAGACCAGGCGTGGTGACTGGCCAGATTCCACAGGGACAGTGATGCAACTTTGGAGGACTGCCACAGTGGCGATGGGGTGGAAAAGTTTTATTATGCAGACAACTCAGTTGTGGGATGCAGAAATCCTGGGTATGCTGTGGAGCCTGCCAGTGTTCGACAAATGGGACCTCATAGGGGTTTCCAGGGTGGGGGCCATTTGGCCCCAAGGTGACAGTATCCCCTTGTCTGAGCTACAGCGGGAATACCAATTGGTGCCCACCGTGGTATACAGATTCCTGCAGCTCCAGCATGCGCTCAAGTCAGTGCTCCCCAGGGGACAGTGACTTGCCGGAATCCAAACCATTAGAAGACAGGCTATTAGACAAGTTTGTGACCCGGAAGGCTATGTTCCCAACATGTAAAAAAATACTGAACCACACACATGATTTCTTTAAAATGTAAGACTGCTGGGAGCAAGACCTAGATGGATTGGAAAACAAGGAATGGTAGGAGGCCCTGGAGTCCCCCAGAGAGGTGGCTCTCTACTCAGTGTTTCGACTGGTCCAGCTATAAAATTCCCCATCGTTCTTACTATGCTCGAACAATGCTGGCTCAGATGGGGTAAGCGGAAAACCACATAGTCTATGTGGATATGGGCAGAGTGGCAACCTTTTTCACACCCTATGGGAATGCTCTGCAATACAAGAGTTCTGGTCTGCAGTGTTGAACTGCATGGGGGAGGTGAGAGGTGTATACATGCCGGTCTCTGATAAGTGGTGTGCATGTAATATTTAGCGGGGTGGAAGACGCCTGTCCGCAATGGACATGGAGGACACTGGACCTAGTGGTGGCCAAACGGAATATAGCAAAATTGTGGGGCACAGAATACGCCCATGAATTGGAGGTCTGGAAGCATGTGGGACCATCGAAAAGGTGGTGTATGAAAATAGAGGTAGTGCCCAAAAGTGCGGCAAAATCTGGAAGAATTCTAAATGCATGCAGAGGTTAGATATATGGAAACCTTGCCCACTCTGAGCCCGAGGTGGCCCATTCTGAGATCATTACAAGAACGCCATGTGCTGAAGATGCTGAATGGTTTGGTGGGTTTGGGTATGACGCTAAGTAATATTGTGAGATATATGACAGTGCTATGTTCTGAAACTGGTTTTGTATGCAAATTGCCATACATTTTTTTTTACATAAAAAAGAATGAGTTGGTTATAGTGACAGGGAAGTGATAAAGGATATAGGTTGGAGTAGTTCATTCTGAACAGTTATTTCAGATGCAATGGGCATGATCTGTTTATTATGAAAAGTTACAACAATAGCAATAAGTCTGATTTACTTACTATTGAACACATATGTTGAAACCAATAGGCCTTTAAGGGTGTATTGTTATTGCACTGTGTTAAAGCCAGCAGATATATGTTATTACACAACATCTCCCAGTTTACCTTTGAAGGCAAGGATTTTGGTGCTGATTAACCTCTTGGACAAACCATAGGAGTAGAAGATTTGCACTGTAATTATTCTTGCAAGAATCTCTTCAAAAGGCTTGACGGGCTTAGTCTTCCTCCATGAACATGTAATGAAAAATTGATAAAAAAATAAATACATGCGTATTAATATACATTCATAGCAAACACAAGGAGATGATGGACGATGCGCTGAAACCTTTCAGAGGCCCACCCCAGTCACAGATCTGGGTTGAATCCAGTATCATTCTTTAGCTCACTTCGCTACCCCAGTTCAGACACAGCTATATGCAAATCAGTCTTGACCCTGTGCTTCATGGGAACAGTCCAGCCCGAATTGCCTAGCCATGTCTTCCCTGGACCGGACACAAGCATCCTGGGACCGGTTTCAGGCTAACAGCCTTCATCAGCCTGGCTAGCTTGAATCCAGTGGCAAAGTGAGCAAGGGACCCACGTATGAGCATACCCTGCCAACTTAGGGCGAACAAAGCAAACACAAGGAGGTGATGGCCAGAGCGCTGAAACTTTTCAGACACTCACCCCCAGTCACAGATCTGGGTTGAATCGATTATCGTTCTTTAGCTCACTTCACCACCCCAGTTCAGACACAGCTATATGCAAATCAGTCTTGATCCAGTGCCTCATTGGAACAGTCCAGCCCGAACTGCCAAGCCATGTCTTCCATGGACCGGAAACAAGCTTCCTGGGACCAGTTTCGGGCTAACAGCCCTCATCAGCCAGGCTAGCTTGAATCCAGTGGCAAGGTGAGCAAGGGACCCACGTCTGGGCATACCCTGCCAACTTAGGGCGAACAAAGCAAACACAAGGAGATGATGGATGGAGCGCTGAAACTTTTCAGACACCACTCACCCTCAGTTACAGATCTGGGTTGAATCCATTATCGTTCTTTAGCTCAATTCGCCACCCCAGTTCAGACACAGCTATATGCAAATCAATCTTGACCCTGTACTTCATGGGAACAGTCCAGCCCAGACTGCCAAGCCATGTCTTTCCTGGACCGGAAACAAGTATCCTGAGACCGGTTTTGGGCTAACAGCCCTCATCAGCCAGGCTAACTTGAATCCAGTGGCAAAGTGAGCAAGATCTCTGGACTGGGGTGAATGTATGGCATTGTTCTGCATTCTGTCCATCAATTGTTCTTTTTGCATTAATAGACATTCATAAACATATGTAAAGAGCTTTGGCTGGCCTTTTTTGCCATTGTTCTGTATAAGTGTCATTTGCACGTTGCTTCCATCCATGACAGTGCACAGCATGGGACAATGGGTCAACTTGCTTCAGTTACTGGCTCACGTGCTCTGTGAGTGACAGCATTTTTCAGATCACATGTGCACATCTGCTTGAAAATGAGGGCACTTAAGTGTCATGTTTGTTGGCCAGTCGTTTCATTTACCATTTTCCCTTTTTAGAAGCTTCCTTTCATTTCCTTCACCTCTTTTTATTTGTATTTTAGGGTATAGTATAGCTCCCCAGATGATGTTAACAAGCCGCTTGCTTGCTGTTCATTTCATATGCGGTGCTCTGCATCTTATGTGACTGCATCTTATGTGACTGCAACCATCATGGGACAGTAGTGCCCATAGGGTATCATTGTTTTACTGTTGCAAGATGGCCAGATTTTTGGTTATAAATGTGGTGGCTGTGCTGTAACTTTACAACAATAAAATATAAAGTATAATCCCATTGCAAGAAGGCTTCCAGCTGCTATGTTTCATTTTATTTTTTACTGTAAGCATATGGTCACCATGCATATGTTGTTGAATTTATTTGCCTATTATATGTGGTTGTGTATTTGAGTATATGCTAAAATGAGTCCGTGGGTAAATGAATGGATACATGCGTGCCAGGATGGCTGATAGAGTGCATTTATGGAGATTTATTTAGTTTCTACTTCCATTAATGACTGAAGAGGCACTATCATTTATAAGTCAGACCCATTGGCATTACCAATGCTTGTAACATAATGGCAGACAGAAGTTTAGAACAACACGGATAAAGTCCTATTGCCAGTTTAGTCAGTAACGACTGGCACGGGGATGACTGTCATGCATAGTTTTATCGTATCAAGGTTGGACACACAGCCATTTTACAACTTAAAACTATTTTTCCTGGGAAAGTTTTGGGTTCATCGTTAAATATTTTCAGAAAAGAATATTTAAAAAAAGAGAGTGAGACGAAGTTCTAGAGTTCTGGAGAGGCTATGGAGAAAGCCTACAAAACAGAACTTTGCTCTTAGACGTTTGCTCCTTCCTGATCTTTTGGGTTATAATTTAATCAGCTAATTCTTTCTTTGAGGAATGAGATCAGATTTCCAGGTCATTTTTGTTATGGTAGACATCCTGCTCAAGGGACAATAAAATCACAGTTTTATGGCACGACACAGAGGCCATATTATGCAAATCTCCTTTATTGTCACAGCTCAGCAGCAACAATTGAAGAACATAGAACTTCAATGAACATCCCAATGAGATATAAAAGTCCTCCATGACCAGCCATCTTCCTTCCTTTTTGCTGCTGCTTAGAAAGATAAGTTCTACTGTTAAGCTTATCACCTTTTTAGACTTTGACTGTTTGATATACTCTTTGACTATGTATAAGTACTTACTTCATACTTGCTGACTATGCTTAACTTGCTAAGCACATTCGTTCATATCTTTACTAATCCTTTTTCTTGATATGTTTTACGATTATCCCCTTTTGAATCTCTCATCTGCTCTCTTTAATAAGGTGTACAAACCATACTCTATATCCCTTAATACCCCTTTTTCTCTTGTGGCTCTTTCTCCGGTTTTATTTTGAACCGGAATAGGCTTTCACAGTTTTTTCGCTGTATACTTTTAAGTTTCAGCGCCTGGGCGAGCGCGCCCAAGCGTCCCTTCGATTAATGTGCTAATTTCTGAACGCCGTACCTCCGCCCTCATCGCCGTACCGCCATCCGATTGCCCTCATCGTGGAAACACCGTTAGCGAGTGACCCGCTGCGGAGATTCTCTCATTCCGACACCCTCGACACGTTGGTATGCTTCGAGGAGGGCAGGGTTAAACCAAACAGAGGAAAGTACCCTGGCAGGCAACCACGCATGTTCCTACATGCGTGGCGACCATTTTAAGACTTTGGGCACAATTCATTAAAATCAACGCCTGCACCATTTTAGTCAATTGGGACAAATCAGCTGTCCCTGACCCGATACCAGTAGTTTCAAATACCTGCCTTTCCACCCTTCGGTTTAGCTGTTTGGGATACAACATCCTCAGTAGGCTCCGCCAAAGGGTTACCCTTACCCATAGGGGACCATTATCTATAACCCTTTACCCACATTAACATTGATAGAATTCACTTTTCGATGCCTCACCCATCCCTATTTTCATATGTGAGTTAGCATCATGTGACTAACTGATGAAGTGCGTATATATACACATGTTTGCATTACTCTTGCTTGTTACATGATTATGTGTGATGATATTAGTTCCTTAGCTTAGCCCGTGTGCCTCCATTTTGTATATCTCCCTGAGCCTGCGAGTCGCACTCGCTCATCTGCCCCTCCCGTAGGAATAGAGAATTTCACTAAGACAGCACTTTTCATTTCTCAGCTAACTGTGGCCGAAACTAACAAGTCTCTTTATCAGTAATGTTCTCATGCACCAGAGACGCTGAAGCTTAGCTCCGCGGCCTTGAGCAAAGATAGCGATGTATCCCTTGCAGGTGCAGATGCCTACTGTATGAGGATATTGTTCCTCTGTCTGGGTTTCAGTAATTTTCCAGAAGGGGCGTACCCTAATGTACTGTGTTGCATTATAATGTACTGCTATGATGAAGAGAGTCCGTCCTCTCGACGCAATCTTTGGGGTGAGGTCGGACAGGCCCTCTCATATGGGAGTTTGTGGCCTAATAAAATATCTTGTTTATTCTTCTCCACTGTCCGGCTGACTTCTTGCAGAGTTACTATAGGTGAGTGCGGTAAGTCACTCAGGTGGATTTGAGCCACGCTTATCAACATGAATATAAACTAATAATATTTAATAATAAATAAAAAAGGGGCTATCCTTAGCCATAGGGTATCATTATAAAAAATAAAAAAAAACATTTTGTCTGCACCCCCACCTCAAATAAATATTGAGGAGAAATTGGAGGAGCTAGTCATCAAGGCTCCCGAGAAGGTTTTCGGCTCGATTGATGACACAATTAATAAAAAAATAGAGTCCATATCCCAGACATCACCACACTCCTCTACAAGTAAACAAAACAGAGCAACCAAAGCTCCCAAGAAGAGGGCTTCTGGAGGAAACCAAACAAAGGGTGCAAAGAAACCTAAAACCTCCATCCCCTCACGCCATCAAGGCGGTGACAAGACTGGTGCCTCGGGCACCCCAGATGGGCAAGAAAAAGGCCCAGAGCTTCCCATCCACATATATAGCGACAACAGCTATGGTCCAGAAATCCAGCTATCCTGCTCCTCTGGATTCAATACTCATGTGGAAGATGAACAATTAAGGATAACGTGAAGCTCTGTCGAGGCATCTAAGGCCTCGAAGTCCAACATGGCACTTGTGGACCCATTTGGGGAAGAAATGTTCGAGCCTCTGTTAATTATACACCCCCATCTCCTGAGTGGACCACATATCAACATATCGCGGACTACCTCACCTTCTGATTGAGGAAAGAGATACCCAAAGAAGTAAGATCCACACTCCTGTCTGAATTTCCGCGCCCCTCCCTACCCGATAAAGTGGCTATGACTCCGGAACTAGATCCCATGGTAGTATCTTTCATAGCTAAGAAAAACAAAGATCACAGGAAAGGCATGGACCAAGGATTAAAATCCTGTTAAGACCGCCTTCTCGACACCATAAACCCACTCACCAAAATATTTGAGATGGCCGAATCAGCGTACCTGGGAAATAATCAAATTGACCCTAAAGAACTTAGAGAATTAATACTGAGGGCTCTATGCCTTATTGGCACTGCAAATACTGCCATCTCCACAAAGGGAAAACAAGCATTTACAATGCAATGGTTTCGCCTTTGGAAAAGTTAGAGCTATTGGCATTGTAAATGACAAAATTTGTATTTATGTGTTGGTTTTGAAAACAGATAAATAAATGGCATTGTCATTTACTTTGCCTTAGCTTAATCTTGGCAGTCACTCTGCACTCCCTAGCACTCCCTAGCCACTCTGCACTCCCTAGCACTCCCTAGTCACTCTGCACTCCCTAGTCACTCTGCACTCCCTAGCACTCCCTAGTCACTCTGCACTCCCTTGCACTCCCTAGTCACTCTGCACTCCCTAGTCACTCTGCACTCCCTAGTCACTCTGCACTCCCTAGCACTCCCTAGTCACTCTGCACTCTCTAGCACTCCCTAGTCACTCTGCACTCTCTAGCACTCCCTAGTCACTCTGCACTCCCTAGTCACTCTGCACTCACTACTCTGCACACTCACTACTCTGCACACTCACTACTCTGCACACTCACTACTCTGCACTCTACACAAAGATTTGTTACAATTAAAATAAAATAAAACGAGGTGTAAAAAATGATATGAAGTAATCTTCCTAGAGTTTTTCTACCACCCGATTCTCTCCCTTCCTTCCCCCTTCTAGCTCCCCACCTCACCTTCTGCCCACACGTTTTCAGATAATGCTGTGAATGGGTGCAAGTATTTATTTTACTTAATGCAGTTTTATATAGCGTAAACTTTTCTAGCACCCGATTCTCTCCCTTCCTTCCCCCTTCTTGCTCCCCACCTCACCTTCTGCCCACACTTTTTTCAGATTATGCTGTGAATGGGGGATGGCGGGCAAAAAGAGATGGGGTGAAGGAGGGACGAGGGGGTCGTAGGGAGGGGGTGGGGCGCCAAGGACGGATGGTGGACGTGGTATACAAGGACGAGGAGGGATAGAGTTATTGGGTGTAGGGATAGGGAGGGTCGTAGGAAGTGGGTACGAAGGGAAGGGGCCGGAATGGAAGGGGGGAGACGAGGGAGGAGATGAAGAGAAGAAACGTCAGGAGAGCTGAAGGAAGGGGGCCGGACAAGCTGGCTGCAGAGGGAAGAATGGCTGAGTGAAATCGGGTAGTGGAGAGAAGGAGGGACGAAGTGAAGGAGATGTGAAAAGGATAGGATGAGAGGGTTGGAAGGGAGCCTGGCTGAGGTTCGGCAGGGGCTGGAGCTGAATAACAGACGGGATGCAGCGGGGGTCTGTGTGGAGTGATGGAGGGGTAGGGTCAGTGTCTTTCACTCCAGTTGCCACTAAAGTCTCTGAGAAGGACCAGTAGAACAATTATGTACCTAGAAGAAATAATAGTGCATTTTGTATAGCACCAAAAGCTACTATTCTGCTGTTTCTAAACACTGTAAAACATGGACTTACCACCTCTCGGAGGAATGAAAGACTAGGTCTGCCTTATTCGGATTTGAACTCATGACTTTTTCCAATAACTGAAGATAGGAGAATAACGTGGCATAATGGCAAGAGCTAGTGACTTTGGAGTTGGTGAACTAGGTTCGAATTTCACGTGGGCTCAACATCCTGTGATTCTGGGCAAATCACCTGTGTCCCTTAGGAGCACCCCAGCCAAACCTCCCGCAATTTAGGAACGAGTTGAAGACAGCTCTTTAAGAAGCACTGCATCAGGACCAGTGACACTAGAATTATGTGATTTTGCCACCACCTCTCGGAGGAATGAAAGACTGGGTCTGCCTTATTCGGATTTGAGCTCATGTCTTTTTCTAATAACTGAAGATAGGAGAAGATGTGGCATAATGGCAAGAGCTAGTGACTTTGGAGTTGGTGAACTAGGTCCGAATTTCATGTGGGCTCAACATCCTGTGATTCTGGGCAAATCACCTGTGTCCCTTAGGAGCACCCCAGCCAAACCTCCCGCAATTTAGGAACAAGTTCAAGACAGCTCTTTAAGAAGCACTGCGTCAGGACCAGTGACACTAGAATTATGTGATTTTGCCACCACCTTTTCCGCATAAATGAAGGATACTGAAACTGTGAGTTTCCTTTGGGGCAGAGTCAGGCTGTGGGCGCTTTGAGACAAGGCAGTGTTAAATGGCATCCAGGGGTGGGGGGGAGCCCTACCTTCACCCTGTACAAAAGCCAGGGGCAGGTTCAGACCTGCCCCTTGTGGAAGTGTGCCCGGTGCTGCCCTCCGTGCTAGCTCCGCGCAGAGTGGCGTCGTCGCCCGTGAGACCCGTGGGATGGGGTACAGGAAGGTATGGTACAAACGCCGGGGGCAGGTCTGCTTTCATCCCTCGCTGCCACCCTGCCCTCCGCCGCTCATGGCTGCAGCAGTCCTATGCACTGCGCTTCATCTATCAGACGCATGCGCTCTCTGACCAGGTACTCTATCTGTGGTGCACTCGAGTCCCCCCCCCAACCCCCTGCCACTGATTAAAACGACCCCCACCCCGACAGCTATCTTCATTTCATTCTCGTTTCCCCACCTTCCGAGCCATGCCATGCCGCCTCTTCTCAATGAACCGCCTTCTTGTCCGTAGGCGACTTCGAAGCGCTGTGTGCCGACAGAAAAAGCGAGAGTGGCATGAAAGCTAAACTGAGAGTAGAAGGGTCCGGTGGAGAGGGGAAGAAAGAAACATTATATGTGGTTTTTTTAATGCACTTTACACTTCCACACATTGACAAAGCTGTCTCGAAGCGCTACTCAGGTTTTCTGAATAATTGTCATTGATTTATGTTTCGTTCGCTGCATTCGGGGGGGCGGGCACACGGACACCGGGAGGGGGGCCTACGAGGACACGAACACCGGGAGGGGGGCCTACGAGGACACGTACAGCGGGAGGGGGGGCACGGACACCGGGAGGGGGGCCTACGAGGACACAAACACCGGAAGGGGGGCCTACGAGGACACGTACAGCGGGAGGGGGGCGGGAAAGTAACGGACAGCGGGAGGGGGGGCGGGAAAGGAACGCACTCACCTGGACTTCCTCCGGCGGCGGAATGACGAAAAGCAACCTCGACAAAAACAAAAATAAACCCCGCCCACGGCCGCGATGACGACATCGCAGAGGCGGAGAGCGAAAAAATCTCGGGAACGCCCACGAATCTGGTCTGGCCATGACGGACAGATCTCTGTTCCAATGGCTAGCCTCCATTTATGGAGCTAGCCAATGGAACAGAGGGTGGGACTAAGCCCTACACTGTAGGGACATAAGATTTCTCCTGGGCGGAGTTAGGAGCTCCGACGCCAGGCGAAACCTAAAAACTGGTCTGGAAGGCTATTAAACAAATTTCGCTGGTGGAAGAGAAGGCAACTTTTTCAAACAGAGCTCACGCATGGATGACCCTTAACTCATATAAAGCATTTGCTCCCCAAACATACTTTAACCAGGGGTACCCCAAGGCAACAAAAATGAGTTTCATGAGGCATAGATTGGGAATTCTGCCTTGCGCTCAGCATCTTCCACCATGGCAAAGGCAATCAGCACAAGTTGAAATATTACATCTAATCTGCCTATGCAAAGAAATGCTCCAAGCACGGCGGAAACTCCTAAAAAAAGTTTAATCTGAAGGGCATTCGCACTAGGAGGCAAGCCGTGTTAGCCTGTCTAAGTCCAGAAAACACCCAGTTAAATAGCCGACTAGTAAAATTCCTAACGATAGTCGAACAAAAACTGCTCAAAAATGCGAAAGATAAAAAAGGATCTGCCAATGCATGCCATCTATCTGATGGGAATAGTTTCCAACAATGACCACTCTACGGACTCAACCCCTAACCACACTGGAACAATGCCTGTAGCATGCAAATATAACTTGAACTACACCCCAAATAAAAACTGGGCTGTGGCTAAACTGCCGCTAAGGGCTACCTTTAAGAACATATACCATCTCGAGTTTTACTGTACAGAATTTTTTGCATAAGGGCTTTTAATGTCTATCAACCAAAAGGTTGTTTAAAAAAATGTTTTATGGTTAACAGTGCAATGGATTTAATTAACTATGCTAAATAAACTTATTCTTATTCTTAGGGGCTCATTACAAACACGTTCTGCAACTGTACATTACGTTTATGAAAATGTATTTTGTGACACAGTTTCCAAATACTAAATCACGTGATCGGGATTTCGGGTATTTTCTGATGCTACATTCCACCTACAACTACGGAAACCATCAGGTTTAGGGCATTTGCATTGTTGTAAGAATAGAATTAAAAGTGGGAAAATGGGTATCCACAAGAGAGGGGCAGAGAGTCATCAGTGGAATCTTTTGAATACCCAGCTTGTCAGAACTTTATTGTTTATTTAGTGTTAACCCAAACTTAATTAGCATTTGCCCTTTTTACTGATTTATCCTGCTGCTCTGAATAACCATTTATATAAATCAAATTTGTATTTTAGCTGATTTATTCTGTGAAATGGATACCCACCGATGCAGCTAGGATTCCTTGATAACACTCTATTTTTTGTCCTTCAACAAATGAATGTATTCTGTTTAATTGTGTGGGAGAGGGGAATTATCATGCAGCCGGTAATACATTCATATGTGAGATCTGGCCTTTGTGGAAACACTACTACTGTGTCACATGTTCACTAGACGTCCCCCACACGTTCCTAACATAAGAAGGCGGCCTACCTCCCTACCTCCCAGGTGCAGAAACCCTCCAGATACATTAACCATCTTTATATAAATCCTGTTATCAAGGGTTTGCGTTCCAGAATCAGGGAGTGTGCAAAAGATTACGCTAGGACAAGTGAAAGCTCGGTATTCAGCCATAGAATTTTTGATTATTTCACAGTAATGAACACTTTAACCCTAGTAACAAATTTGGTACTGTTCACCTGCTACGTTTTATAGAACAGACTGAAAGAATGATTTTGAACAAAAAATACAGACTACTGTTGGTATGCGAGCTGTAGCTCTACCCCATGTCTATCCCTCTACCGGGAGAATAGGAAGTGGTTAAAAAAAGAGCCCTATTTATCAAGGGAGGTGGATGCGACTACCAGACATCTAAAAATGTTTATTCTCTTTTGAGTAAGGGGCTTGAAGCCCTTTATATGCAAAGTTCGGCTTTTAAGGTGACTAGACTAGAATTGCCCACCTTTTTCTTAAAAATCCTCTCAGCCCCATGCATTGCATTGAAAATAGGAGTCGATCCCACGTTGGAGGGATAGATCGGTGTATGGGCTTCCGCTCTGCGAAAGAGAAACGTGCGTAAAAAGCTCACGGGGTACAGAAGAAACACGCCTAAATATGGAGCTGATGGTGGTATAATGTTAATGAGGGGATGCCATGCTCTAGTCACCTTTTGTGTTTAACTGTCACCATAACACCAATCTGTGTACATGACAATACTGTGATCTGTTATTCTGTAAGTGCTGTAATCATTGTGACAAGCCTGTATGACTGGTTCCGTCTCTCTTTACTTTTTTTCGTTGTGACATCTAACATGTATATAAAAAAACAATATAATACAGTAGGGGGCGAACTTTCTTCCTGGGTCCAAGTGCAGTAGCAATAAGGTGTTGTTTGTACAAGGCTTCAGATACAGTTGCTTTGCAAATATGTACCAAAATAGAATTGTACCCAATGTATCGACCTTGGAAGGGTGAAAGGCTGGGTTGGCCTTGCTAGAACTCAAACGCATCAACACCTGCAATTCACTCTAGATACCAGATGAACGCTGAACTCACTGGCACATCCTCCTCCCAAACGTTTCCCTGTCTAACGTTCTAATGTCAGCATGGCCCAGCTAAATATACAAAACAACGAACAAGAAACTCTAGTACTCCACAGAGAAAATGCTCCAAACGATTGCGCCGAAGTTCGAGTAACAAAAATTATCCACTGCAAACTTAGAAAAGTGTTCTTTCGCAAGAAGTACTTAAAAGGCACTCCTTTTGTTTCTTTATTGAAGCAGAGCCTAATTAAAAAAGACGGCCTGGTCGGGTGAATAAATAAGATGGGTTTGCTGCAAAACAAGGACACAGAAGAGAAGTTACACCACATGTATTCACTCCTTTTGTGCGCAGGCTGTTTGGCTAGCACCAGCAGCGCCGGTGCCACACAAGGTGACGGGCACAGATACCACACACAATCTGCACGGTTCACATTCTCGGCTTCCCCTAGGAAAAGCGTCAGAATCTATTAAAATTACTGGCCGCTGATAGCAACAGCGACATGACAAATCACAGGCCAAGAGGCAAGATACCGCCGAATGTATCGCGGCCTACGGGGGCCAGGCCCATTTGCAAGCAAATGATATTGTGCGGATCTGGCCTGCCCCGCGCGCATGACAAACTGAGGCAATTTCGGGACGCGGCGCCAGATGTGGCGGGGTTTACTCTGCCGAACTGTGCGGGGCTCCCAGATTGGAATCGCCAGTGGTCTTAAAGGGCGTCTCCTGACAAGCCACGAATAATTGCAGCCCACTCTACTCGATTATTCTGCCTTCTTCTCCTTGCGCTGGAGCTCTTCTTCTCCGGCACTTCCGCTTGTCCCGCCCCCGGCCTGCCTGACTTCCGGGTCGCGGCCAATCGCAGCGTGGCCCTGGGGTCGGGAGGCCGGACAGCGCCTCCTAATCTACCACCGGGCCGGCGGCGGTGTAAACACGGGGCAATGCCGGGTGGGCACCGGCTTCAATTAAAATATAAAGCGAGGTGGCACTCGCTCAAAGGCGGCAATGTCCCTGGCAGGGTGGGCACCTGCCAGGGGGCTCAAAAAAATCGGCAAGGGACGGGGCAACTGTATTGAGGGCGGGTGCCGTCAATGCCGGAACAGACTCGGGGGCGTTCCCGAGAACTGGCTTTCGGCTGGCGTCGCCAAAAGCCAAAAATTCTCTGGAACGCCCCCGAATCTGGTCCTGCATTGACTGACAAACGTGTCTTCCAATGGCTAGCCTCCATTTATGGAGCTTGCCAATGGAAGACGGGGGCGGATTCCAACCCCTATACTATACTCATTCGGTTTTTCCTAGCACATGCGTACTTTGTACGCATTGGCTAGGCAAAACCTAAAAAGGGGTGCTACTGAAGATCGATCCAAAGCTGATTGAATTAGCCAAAAAAGACGGAGGTCCTAACTCCCAAGGCCTTCTTTTCGGCGAAGATTTCCTCAAAGAAACGGCTAAGTACGTTGATGCCTTTAGTTCTATCCAAAAGTCCCAGAAAGGAATTTCAAAAGTATATCAAGATAGAGTTTTTACCAGGCCCGGGAGAATGCTGGGTTGTTTCCCCAGCAGCCGAATACCCCCTTCAAGACACTTCATGGGCCGTGGCGGAAGATTTAAAAACAGCTACGGCACCCAACAATTTTACCCACAGAGGCAGAGAAACCGCGGACAACCCTTCAGAGGCGAACAGAGACATTGTTCTTTTTCTTCAGGTAGGAACCTCAAAAGACCTTTCAGATATGCCTCCAAGGGCGGGAGGGAGGGAGACTACACCAATTTGCAAGCAATTGGAACTTAGTATCTCAAGACACTTGGGTATTGAATACTATGAAATGTTACATGATAGACTTTACCAATATCCCTTTTCAAACAAGACACCCTCAAGAGATTACCTTCTCATGCAAAGACAGAGATCTGGTCTCTCAAGAGGTAAAAGACTTACTAAAGAAAGGGGCAATTATCGAGGGAACACATTAGGCTTCCTCAGCAACATCTTCTTGATAGAGAAGAAAAACAAAGAACAGAGACCTGTCATAAACCTAAAAGACTTAAACCTCTGGGTAGTCTACCATCTCTTCAAGATGGAGGGAATACACATTTTCAAGGCCTTTTTAAGAAAGGGGGACTGGCTGATGAGACTGGACTTCAAAGAATCCTATCTGACAATCCCGATCTGGAAACCTCATCAGAAATTCCACCAATTCACATGGGAAGGAAAATTATACCAATTTTGCAGTCTCCCTTTCGGACTATCGTCCGCCCCTTGGTCCTTCACCAAGGTTCTGCGGCCCGTGACTGCTTGGCTCAGGGAAAGGGGAGGGAGACTAATCATATACCTCAACAATAATTAAGGAGCGAACTCCTTTGGTGGTTGAAGAATGTGGAGGCATGGAATGGCAGAGTCATTTTTGGGGAGGAACCGGACCTAATAATAGAAACATATGCGAGTTTGGAAAGATGGGGAGCAAGATGTGGGAGCTCCTCAACAGGGGGTCGGTAGACACCCCAAGAGAAGAAGTTGCATATCAACTGCTTAGAATTACTGGCAGGTTAATTTGCAATTCGCTGTTTCACCCAGAAGTCAGTGAAATGCTGTGTAACGTTACGGATGTACAATGTGTCAGCAGTTCGATATGTCAACAAATTGGGCGGCCCCCACTTTAAAGGCTTAACAGACCTAGCGAAGGGCTTATGGAAATACTGTTTGAGCAAAGGAATATCAGTAATAGCGGAACACGTTCCTGGGTTGAGTAATGGTATAGCAGACTGGTTCTCCAGGAATTTCAAGGATTCCAGCAACTTGAGACTAGATAGACAAATATTCTTGATTATCCAATATAGATGGAGTCCCTTCAGGACAGATCTATTTGCGGACCAGTTGAACAATCAATTGAAGGAATTCTTCAGTTGGAGATCGGATCCTCAGGCTCAGAAGGTGGACGCCTTCCTCCAAGATTGGAGCGGTTTAGCTTTGTATGCTTTCCTGCCATTTGCAATGCTACCTCGCCTTCTCCTTCACGCTTGACGTTACAGAGAGAGCATAGTTGTGATAACTCCCCTTTGGAGGTCCCAAGCCTGGTTTCCAATAATCTTGGAAATAAGCCTAGACTTTCCAATATTATTCCCTTCTTTCAGAGAAATACTCTTGGCTCCAGAAGGGGACGTTCACCCCCTCTTAGAACAGGGTCTTCTAGTTCTGACGGCATGGAAGATTTCAGGAGACAGTGGCGAATCCCAGGGCTTTCGTCAAATGGTTTCAGACTAATTTTTGAGTCATGGGCATGTGGGACAAGTAAAGCATATAGAATGGCATGGAACAAATGGGTTCGCTGGTGTTTTCAACGAGGTTATGATCCTGTTTCAGTTGATTTAGTACATGTTGTTAACTATCTGTCAGAACTTTTTACTTCAGGCCTGTCCTACAGAACTGTTAATGTCTATAGATCCGCTATTTCTGCATGTCACTTCTTAGTTATTGGCCTCTCTGTCGGTCAGAATTTACTTACCAAAAAGATAATGAGAAGTATGAGAGTTCTTAGCCCTCCAACCACTAAATATACCACCCTTTGGGATGTTACACTTGTACTTCGTACCCTATCCTCCTGGGGAGAGAACTCCTCTCTCTTTAACCACATCGCTGCTGTGGTTATTTTTCCCCAGTGCTGAAAATTGCCAATTTGCTGGTGTCATGACGAGCTCAGCTCGTCATCAGCACAGCTCAACTGTGCCTCATGACGAGCTGAGCTCGTCATGAGCATGGAAGGGGTTAAAGCGCATCTCACTTAAACTTACCATTTTGTTATGTCCAGTATCCTTCAGAAGAACTTCAGATGTCAAAGCTTTAGATATTTCAAGCAGGGCCTTTCAACCAGAGGGTGTTTGTTTGTTTTTACCTCAAAAAGATAACCAAAACTATGTCCTCTTCTATCTTTTACCCCTTTTTTCCTTAGAATGAAAGACTCTGTGTGGTTAAATGTTTGAAAGAGTACGAGAAAAGAACTCAAAGTCTGAGACTGAATGAAAGTCAATTATTAATTTCCCACAGATCTCCTCATAAGGGTGTTTCGTCACCAACCTTGGCAAGATGGGTGAGGGAAGTCATGTATGAAAGCGGTGTGGATACCTCTATTTTTGAAGCACACTCTCTCGGAGGTGCATCAGCTTCCAAAGCCTATTTTCTGGGTGGGGGCTGCAAGAAATACTTAGGGCAGAAGACTGGTCAATTGATAGTATGTTTGAAAATTGTTATTTTAGACCAATCTCGAATGTGATTGATAATGTTCTCAATGCACTTTAGATTTTTCACAGCCTGCTGGGCAGAAAATCTGAATTTTATTAAGGACACAGAGGCTAATATTATCCCACCACTTTTTTTTAACTGAATCCCACTCGCTGTATTATGATGTTTAAGGAAGTTATTATGGAAATCTATTCTTCTTCTTTCAGAATAAGAATTTGCTTCCCTCGGGACCACGAGTTCGAAAGCTGTCTTCAATTGAACTCCTGGCCCCTAACCTGCAAAGAGGAGTTGGCATCCAGTAACCACAACCCAAGAACTCACAGGACCTTCTCTGTTTATACTAGAGTGGGACCCCAGATAGTGGGTGAAGAGAAATCTTTTAACAAAGGTAGGTGGTTTCTGCTACAAACTTATACCAAGTTTTTAGACCGAGATTGTATATTGCACATGTCCAGCTCTGGGGCTGAATTTAAGCGTCTCCTGACTTCTGTGTATTGCTCCAAGCTACAGTCTTAGTCCGCTAGTGTCAGCTCGAAGGGAGGGGGGGTAGGGCTGGGTGCTTCCTTTCAGGAGAGACTTACAACAAAGGCACAAAAGTGGGAGAGGCTTCCTCGCTTAACTACCTCAGAGCTGCAATGAGGTAACGCTGTTGGGAAAGAATGGAACAGGAAGGGGGAGATGATTGTTTCTTACAGTGCAAAGGGGTCCTCTTTCTCTTTTCTTCCACTCCCTGGCATCTGATCCACTCCAAAGTACCTGTGGTATACTCTGGAAGAGCCCTGATATTCACATTGCTGTCTTGCAGGCTCTCTTCAACCTCCATCTTATGTGTCGCTCATGCAGCAAATCAAAATGGATCCTATGGCATAGCACGCACACTCCACCACATACTACCGCAGATTTGTACAGTTATCGTACATGTACCATCCATGTTCCACATGGATCGAGAGAAAGACCTAATCGCAAGCAACTGGCAGACCAATGTAAAATAAGTGGCAAGGAGGCAACTCTCCCTGTCAAGGGATAGGTAAATTGGCCAGACCTAGCACTATAACCTGCTGCATCCTCCACAGCTCAGCAATCTAAGGATAGTCAAGCTCTTTAAAGAAAGGGTGAATATGGTGTGTCCCTCCAAACCACAAAGCCAAGCTCTGGTCCGCATTCCATCTCACAGGAGGCCTTCAGTGAACATGCATGATAGTCATGGGTGCTGGGGTTGTACACTGTGCACAACTATGCAGATGATCTTTCCTGTTCCAACACAGCCTCTCACTACTCGTGCCTCTACAAGGTGTGTCCGGCTGCAAGTAAAAAGGCAGTGGAAGATGCTAGCCCTATTGTGGTCTCAACTGTGTCCCGGCTGTCTGGAAGGCAACAGTGTGTCACTTAATGCAGGAACATGACTGTCACTTTCACCAAACCAAAATGATGATCGTTTATCCATTACACACACATAAAAATACTAGTAGCAAAACATGTCACCCGAGTCCACAAATTCTACCTTTGAAATTGACCTAGCATGATGGCCGGCATACTTTATTCAATAACGTTAGGCACACAAAGTTATTATAAGAAGGGTCATGCAGTTACACATGTTACACTTTATTCTTACTTTTTGACGGCTCAATCATGACTTTAAAACAATTGCATCTCTTTACTTACAGAATCCAATCATATTGTTGTTTTACTTTATCATTGTGGACTGGGCTGCTGGACCAGGGGTGGGAGAAGTATCAGATTGTGGGTCAGGAACGAGAGCGACACCAGGTCGTGGGGTTAAAGACGGTTTTATTGGTATTCCCCGGTTGGACTTTAACATTAAGGTTCTCCTTGTTCTGAAAGTGAGTCTCTATTTGGCAAATTGACTGGAATATGTTTTGGCATTCGGGTGTTCCTCTTCTTCGTCTGGATGTGATGCACCTCACGGTCTGGTCAGAAGGCAGTCGCTTGGCTCCGGTTTCCCATGCAAAGAGACCAACAGAAAGGGAGCCGTTAGTTCTCCTGTCTACTGGGGTTTGCACCTAGGGGCCGTGTGAAGTGAGGTAGGGTATCACCGGTGAACACATTTCTCTAGTACAGTGGAGTGGTTTGGGTTTTACAGACAGTGAGGGATAAACGCGGGGTAAAGGAAACGAAAGGTGGGGGTAAACGAGGGAACACACACACAGGTTCTGTACACTTTATACACGCTTGCTTCCCACCCAAGCCTCCATACGCCGCCGTACCTGGGCTAGCCACGCTCCTCCCCCGGGAGAGTGGCACGGCGGCTCACGGGGTCGTTGGCCTCCTGGCTCTCCGTGGGATCCTTCTTCACCTTCTCCTCCGGGATGTTCTTCGGTTCTTCCTCGTACTCCTTCACTGCTGCAATTTCGCTCGCCCGTTCTCCAACACCGCTCCTCGCCTCCTCCTCCGGGGTGATGTCACACGCCATGTACAGCACTTCCTGGGCTTTAACCAATCCTGTATCGCTGACGTGTACAGAGGGAGTGTCTTCCTCCTCCGTGTATGCCCAGTTAAAGGCGCCGTGTTCTTCCTCTTCGAGTCCGTCCTGACCTGCGCCCCATGTGTCCGTCTGCAAGGAAGGAGGGATTATGGAGTCATTTCCGGGTGTCCTCCACTCCTCAGATCCAATCAACCTCACCCCGTTACACTCCTCCCCCCCTGGATTCTCCCGGTCGGGGAGAATGGGCATGCGAGAAAGGAAATCAGCGTTCCCATTGTCTCTCCCCTTCCTGTGCACTACCGTAAAGGCGAAGGGTTGTAGGAACAGAAACCAACGTAGTATCCTAGCATTCTGGGCCCTGTTCTTTTGCATCCACTGTAAAGGGGCATGATCGGAGTAGAGCGTGAACGCCCTCCCTTCCAGGTAATAACGCAGCTTTTCCACCGCCCAACGTATCGCTAGGCACTCTCTCTCAACGGTGGGATATTTCTATTCCCGGGGATGGAGCTTCCTACTTATATACAAGATTGGGTGTTCTGCATTGTCCTCCCCTATTTGTGATAATACAGCTCCTAAGCCTGTCTCTGAGGCATCTGTGGCCAGTGAAAACGGTTTGTCAAAATCTGGGGGTAGCAACACCGGGCTAGTGGTGATGGCTTTCTTCAATTGATGGAAGGCATTCCTGGCTTCAAGGGACGGAGGTTGTGGGAGACTGTTTCTGATATTTTTTTGAAGTAAGTTAGTAAGGGGGGTGGCGATGTCGGCAAAGTTCTTTATAAACCGTCTATAGTAGCCCATGAGGCCCAAAAAGGCCCTGAGATCTCTTTTTGTGGAGGGAAAAGGAGTTTCGGTAATGGCTTTTATGTTCTCCTCCTGGGGTGCTATCACTCCATCTCCAAGCATGAACCCGAGATATTTCACTTTCGAGAAGGCTGCTCGGGATTTTTTTGCATTCACATGCAGTCCAGCATCTCTTAATGAGGCCATTTCTTTGGTCAAGTGCCCAAGATGTTCTTTCCATGTGTTGCTGAAAATGACAATGTCATCGAGATACACGGAGCTGTAATGGGTATGGGGGGCTAATACCGTATTCATAAGTCTCTGGAATGTGGCAGGTGCCCCTTGTGGAGACCAAAAGGAAGGACGTTGAATTCATATAACCCTTCCTCTGTGGCAAACGCTGTTTTGTGGCGGTCCTCCTCTCTCAGGGGTACCTGCCAATATCCCTTGGTCAAATCCAGAGTTGTTATATATCTGGCTTCCCCTATCCGTTCTATTAGTTCGTCCACCCTGGGTATTGGGAACGCAACAAAGGTGGAAATGGCGTTTAATGCCCTGAAGTCCATGCAAAATCGGGTGGACCCATCAGGTTTGGGCACCATGACTATGGGGGATGACCAATTGCTTTTTGACGGTCTGATGACACCAAGTTCTAACATGCTAGCTACCTCCTTTCGCACGTCTGCCCTTTTTGCGGCTGGTATGCGATAGGCCCTTTGCTTGACTATACTTCCCTTAGCAGTGTGTATCTCGTGTTCGGCCAAGTGTGTACATCCAGGTATGTCAGAAAACAGGGGGGGAAAAGGACGAAGTTCTCTCAGTAGTTCCTGTTTCTCCGTTTCGGATAGTTCTGAATTAAGGGGTAGGAAAGCTAGGGTTGACTTAGCACCATCTTCAGGTAAAGCCAGATTGGAAGTTTGAGGAACCGGTCCCAGCCATTTTTTTAGTAGATTTATGTGGAAGGTCTGCTTACGGTTGGGCGACATTTGTAACCTATAGGTGGTATTGCCAAATGTTTCTAGTACTTGATATGGACCCTTCCATTCACTCCTAAACTTTTGAGTGGATGAGGGGAGCAACACTAGAGCCCAATCCCCTTTGTCCAGTGATCTCCATCGTTTTCCCTGATCGTAATACTGCTTTTGGTGACTTTGGGCTGACTTCAAATTTGAAAAGGCCAAATCCCTCAGTTTGCCTAATCGGGATCTTAACTGCTGGGTATAGTCTAGTAGGGATTTTTGTTCATTTGCCTCTTCCCTTTCCCATGCTTCCCTGGTTATTTCTAGTAGGGACCTCGGTTGTTGGCCATACAAAAGTTCAAAGGGGGAGTATCCGAGGCTACTCTGGACCTGCGCTCTTATCACATAAAGTGCAAATGGGAGCATTCTGTCCCAGTTCTTATTTTCAGAACTCAACAGTTTCTTGAGGGTGGCTTTTAGGGTCCTATTGTATCTTTCCACTAAACCATCCGTTTGTGGGTGGTAAGCAGAAGTGCGGATGTGTTGTAGATCCAGAGTCTTACATACTTCCTTCATCATACGGGAAACAAAGGGTGTTCCTTGATCCGTTAGGATCTCACGAGGGAACCCGACTCTTGAGAACAATTCTACCAGCTTCTCCGCTACATTCTTTGTGGTTGGGGAGCTTAGTGGAAACGCCTCGGGGAATCGTGTGGAATAGTCAACCACCACTAAGGCATAAATGTGACCTCTAGAGGTACGAGGTAGGGGCCCTATAAGATCCATGCCCACACGTTCCCATGGGTTGCCAATGATGGGCATTGGTTGTAAAGACACTGATGGTGGTTCGGTCATATTTTTCCTTTGACAAACCTCACAGTGTTGGCAATAGGCTTCGGTCTCTTTATATATGCCTGGCCAATAAAACAGGCGCAGAATATTTTGGGTGGTCTTTTCTGTGCCGCTGTGTCCTGCTGTTAAATGAGTGTGTGCATAGAACAATATCTGTTCATGGAATTCTTTTGGCACCACCAGCTGTCTAGGTTCTCCTTCCTTTCCTTCCCGGTACAATAGATCGTTTTCAATGCTAAAGCGGGGGAATCTTTGTGAAGTGTTGGTTGTTTGTGCAGTGTGGGCTGCCTCCCACGCATTCAAAAGGGTAGGATCGTTGGCTTGTGCAAACTTGAACCCTTTGTCTATGACCCAGGGTTCGGTGGATAGTAGAGCCTCTGCAGGACGACTGTCTATTTCCCTTTTAAATAAGGCCAGAAATTGTGGGTTGTCTACCCCCAAGATCAGTTCTTCAGGCAGGGACCCCACCACCCCTACCCTCACAGTGCATGGTTCTCTTCCTATTGGGTGTATGGTAATACGTGCCATGGGATAGGTCTTGACATCCCCATGGACACACCGGATGTGTACTTCTCCCTCCTGCCCTATCTGAGAGGGATACACTAACTTCTCTCGTATCACTGATTGTCTACACCCCAAATCTAGGAGAGCTTTTACAGGAGTGTGATTCACCAGTACCCTTACATAATATGAAGGCCCCATTTCTGCTGTATACATTACAGCCTTGGGTATATATCCGACTTCCATGGGTTCTTCAACCGGTTTTCTCCTGGGGCACAATCGTGCTATGTGGCCCCACTCCCCACATTCAAAACACTGGGGTCCTTTCATAGGAGTAATGTCTGGGCAGAAGGGCCGTGTTTTTGGAGGTTCAAAAACGGTCTTCTTTTTTTTCAGGTTTTGGCGGAGGGGCTGTTGTTTTTGATGATTTCTCTGTCTCCCAGGGAAACGATCTAGGTGCTGCCCTTGAGTAATTTGCCGCAATCTCGATTGCCTGGGCTGCAGTCAGCCCTGGATGTTGCCTCAACCACCTTTGAGTACCATAGGGCAGTGCTTCCATGAACTGCTCAAGGATTATGCTTGTCATAACGTCCTCTTTGCTTCGGATATCGGGCCTTAACCATTTTTCCGCAGCCATTTTGAGTCGTAGATACAACGTTTTTGGATTCTCCCCTGTGACCCCTTTTTCTTTCCGGAACCTGAGTCTATAGGCTTCTGCATCCATACCGAGGTGATCCAATATCACTCCCTTGATCTCGGTATATGTGGAGGTACCCGAATGGTTGTCAACCTGATAGGCTGTCTGTGCTTCTCCTGTCAATAAGGGAGCAAGGAAGAAAGGCCACTTTTCCTCCGGCCATCCACAAGCACGAGCTGCTCTCTCGAAGTTAACTAGGAAGGCGTCCGGGTCCTCGCCTGTGACGTACTTCTGTAAGGATACCCCCGAGGGTTGAGGTCCGAAAGGCCTACGGTCTACTGATACCGGAGTCCCTGGGGTCTGAACTACTTTTTGAAGATTGTCCATTTGTTGAGTCATGGTGCTGCGGAACAGGGCTCGGTCTGCATCGGCCGTGCTGATTTGTTGTCCAATAGCCCATTCCAATTTCTGTTGTCCGTCGATCAGCGTTTGTATGACTTGTTCCATGTTTGGGTCTTGCTCGGAGGGAGTAGATACCACTTCTGACACCACTGTGGACTGGGCTGCTGGATCAGGGGTGGGAGAAGTATCAGATTGTGGGTCAGGAACGAGAGCGACACCAGGTCGTGGGGTTAAAGACGGTTTTATTGGTATTCCCCGGTTGGATTTTAACATTAAGGTTCTCCTTGTTCTGAAAGTGAGTCTCTCTTTGGCAAATTGACTGGAATCCGTTTTGGCGTTCGGGTGTTCCTCTTCTTCGTCTGGATGTGATGCACCTCACGGTCTGGTCAGAAGGCAGTCGCTTGGCTCCGGTTTCCCATGCAAAGAGACCAACAGAAAGGGAGCCGTTAGTTCTCCTGTCTACTGGGGTTTGCACCTAGGGGCCGTGTGAAGTGAGGTAGGGTATCACCGGTGAACACGTTTCTCTAGTACAGTGGAGTGGTTTGGGTTTTACAGACAGTGAGGGATAAACGCGGGGTAAAGGAAACAAAAGGTGGGGTAAACGAGGGAACACACACACAGGTTCTGTACACTTTATACACGCTTGCTTCCCACCCAAGCCGCCATACGCCGCCGTACCTGGGCTAGCCACGCTCCTCCCCCGGGAGAGTGGCACGGCGGCTCACGGGGTCGTTGGCCTCCTGGCTCTCCGTGGGATCCTTCTTCACCTTCTCCTCCGGGATGTTCTTCGGTTCTTCCTCGTACTCCTTTGCTGCTGCAAACTTCGCTCGCCCGTTCTTCAACACCGCTCCTCGCCTCCTCTTCCGGGGTGATGTCACACGCCATGTACAGCACTTCCTGGGCTTTAACCAATCCTGTATCGCTGACGTGTACAGAGGGAGTGTCTTCCTTCTCCGTGTATGCCCAGTTAAAGGCGCCGTGTTCTTCCTCTTCGAGTACGTCCTGACCTGCGCCCCATGTGTCCGTCTGCAAGGAAGGAGGGATTATGGAGTCATTTCCGGGTGTCCACCACTCCTCAGATCCAATCAACCTCACCCCGTTACAATCATATATACAAGTACAACTTTCTTCAAGTTTGTTGCTATTGGAGGCCCATGGTTGTGCAGATTCTGGAACTCATGCAACTGTGAAAGAATAAAAGAATATGTATTTCTTTCAAAACTAGCAAGAGGGACACACATAGCTTAGTTTTGAGTCATTCTAAAGTGTTCATATTTCTGGAACATACCTGCTCTCTCTTCTTCAGATGCTGGCAAGCACAGCCCTGCCGGATATGATTAGAAAATCAGATATCAGTTACAGGTGTCTGTGCCTGGTTTTGTTTCACCACACATAATGCAGACAAGCTGAGCACCCATGACCATGAGACTGTAGCTATGAACTATAGTATAGAAAGTTATGTATCTGAGCCACACATTTTGGGCTGCGGGCTAGTTTTAGTTTTGAAAAAGACACACAATTGATGGATGGAATGCAGAACAAATCAAAACATTCACCCAGAGTCAAGAGATCTGGCTTAAACCCATCATTCTTTTGCTCACCATGCCACCCCAGTTTAGACCTGGCCATTTGCAAATCAGTCTTGACCTTGTGCCCCATGGGAACAGTCCAGCCGGAACTGCCCGATCATAGGATGCTTGATTGGTTCAAGACTGATGTGGACATGGCTGGGTTCAAATTGGAATTGCACGGGGAACAAAAAAAATGATGGATTTAGGCTCAGATCTCTGTATTGGGGCGAAGGAATGACATTGTTCTGCATTCTGTCAATCAATTGTTCTTTTTGCATTTGTCATCCCGAGTGGGATGGGTATACCCAGACGTGGGTCCCGTGCTCTCCATGCCACTGGAGTCAAGCTATCCTGGCTGATGAGGGGTGAAACGCCGAAACCGGTCCTAGGATGCTTGTTTCCAGTTCAGGGAGGAGCTGGCTTTGCAGTTTGGGGGGACTGTTCCCATTGGGCGCAGGGTCAAGACTGATGTGTATGTGGCTGGGTTCAAACTGGAATGGCATGGGGAACAAAAAAAACTATGGATTTACAATCAGATCTCTACTGGGGTGAATGTACGACATTGTTCTGCATTGTGTCCATCAACTATTCTTTTTGCATAGTTTGTGTTTGGAGGCTGTGGTTTTCCATGAGAACCCATGAAAATCCATAAAGGTCTGTATCAGAAGTCTTAAAGCCCATCACTGGGCTAGTTACAATGGTATTGAAAATTTCCGTTAGGCCTGTGATCATTATTAAATGAAAGGAACCTTTTACAGAAACATCTGGGACTATTTATGGGTGGAGCACGACAATGTTCCCACATTGTATAATAATATATTTCTTGGGGGCTGTTTCGTTTAGAAATATAAAAGTGTCCTTAATGATGAAAGCAAAAAGGGTCCTGATGATTTCCTGCACTTTAATAAGGATCTTCGTTGTCTATAGTAACATTCATAATGTGAAAGGCAGCAATAACAGCAAATTGCACGTACAAATTAACTATGCCTGGGTAACTTTTAAATTATGCTGCACACTTTGCATATATTGTGGAATTTCATGTTATACTTGTTGCACAAAATCCCCATATTTATGTGCCATTTATGGCATACATTTACAACAAATGTGCCATTTGTGGTAAAGATTTACTGTGAAAGCACAGGAATAAGAGAATGTGAGAGGACATTATTTGTAGTATTTTTTAATTTTTTGCACTTTTTTTGGCGCAAGATGTGTCCTCGCGTAAAAAATCGGCTCAAAGATACAAGTTGAATTTTTCATTTCGCATAAATATGTGTAATTGTGCTGAAGTTAAATGTAATTACAAAGAAGCAAATTACATAAATTTTGCAGTAACCAGGCAGAAGGTATAAAAGTTCATCCAAATGCGTTGCAATCTTTTACAATGCCACA